>NC_137240.1:600000-860959 GCF_051294905.1 Botryllus schlosseri
CAATACAAGACGGGGTGGACGTGGACGAGCTGGAGGAGCAGAAACGTCGCAAGAAGCAGAGGAAGAGAAAACGGCTCGAGGACGACTCTAAATTTGAGTCCAGCTCAAAGAAGAGGCGGGGCCGTCCCCCGGCCGAGAAATTGACCCCGAACCCGCCAAAATTGACCAAGAACATGAAGAAGATTGTGGACCACGTCATTCAACACACAGATAGGTAAGTGCTTCATTACTGGCCGCAATTTTCTCCTATTTCCACTGTCTCACATGAATTTTCAGCTCCGGCCGACGTCTTAGCGACCCGTTTATGCAGCTGCCCCCTCGCAGGGACCTCCCCGATTACTACGAGATGATACGTAGGCCGGTGGACATCAAGAAGATTCGGGACAGGATCAAGCAGCACAAGTACAGGAGCCTGGACGACTTGGAGAGGGAGTTTATGACGCTGTGCAAGAATACGCAGACCTACAACATGGAGGGGTCTTTGGTAAGTGATTGTTGGATTGTTTCTTTTTTGCGTGCTGCCAACTTTGCTACTACGATAGAAACAAAACTAAGGTCGTGAATTAAGTAGAAAGTCTTTTTGGTGGCCGTGTGGCCCCCCTAACCGCAAAATTTGAAAGTCAATGACTAAAAATAGGTTATTTCCATTCCCTGTCCTGGTCGTGGCCTCATTTTGTTGACTAAGAAGCTATTTGGTGACTAAAAAAAAGGTCATCATTTTTCATTATGACCTGTTGCTGGCACTGGAATTGATAGACTAAATCGTACAGGACAATGTCGTTTTACCAGATTTTGAAAATCTGAAAATAGGGCACATTTTCAAAATTTTCAAACTTGCAAAACCGGAGGAAAATCCTGAAAAAATGGTAAATTTTTTTCCACTTCGCGGTCGGTTGACTGAAAAAAAAGAAAAGGTCAACTTTCCGGCCCAGCTCCCGCAATATCCACTGGGTGCGTTACTACAGTGCTGAATTATTGTATCTCAGTCGAATTTTGCCCTATATTTAACCAGTATTCTCAAAAAAGAAGACATTTGGGCGTCCTCCAAGAGGACACTTTCAAAAAAGTCAAAAAGAGAGGACAAATCCTCTTGAAAGAGGACGTATGGCAACCCTACAAAAGATGCTTGTTCTCCGGGATTTGGCAGTGAATCTGAGTTGGATACTGTAGAAATGACAAGATTTTCCTTCATCATAACTAGTTCCATATCTGAAATTCAATGAAAAGAATAAATTCTAATTTATAATCAGTTACCGTGAGAGGTCGAAGTGGAAGCGCTGTGTTACCGTTAACCTTTCTTTTCACAGATCTACGAAGACTCGATCAAACTGGGTACGGTTTTCACGTACGCCCGCGAGACTCTGGAAAAGACGGGGCAGTTGCCCCCCGCGACCGGGCGTTCTGACGCGGCCAGTGGCGATAACGATGATGACGCAGAGTCCGTAAAGCAGAATGAAGCCAGTGGAGATGAAGTTGATGAACGTACGTTGAATAAAATAAACAAATAGCTCTCAAAATGCCCAGTTGGGTAAAACTATTTACTTTTACGCTTTGAATTTTGTAAAGTAAAAACTGGTTTCCGCACTTTCATCGGTGAAATTTCGATCAACTCGCTTGAAGTTGAAACTTGAAGCTTCTTGAAGACTCTCAAATCTGTCTCTAAACCGACTCTCTCTCCCTCAGCTCTGAAGATGAAAATCCGATTGTCCAAGGAGGGCTCGGAAACTTCGACTCCTGCCAAATTCAAGGTCAAAAGCAAGAGGCCAAAAGTCATCTCGGACGACGAAGATTTCTCCGTTAGTTCCATCACAGTTTTTCCAAATTTGATTTTTCATTTTTTTTTCAATTCACATTCTTATTCTCTTTCCAGGAACAATCATCTGACGAAAATTGAAGATTTTGAAGATTCCCGTTTTTTGTGAAGGGTCGATTTGGAAGGACGCATGAAATTGTCTTCCTACGATGACGTGAATTGAGATTGGAAGTCGTTTTTTTTTGTACTGAAAATAAAAGAATTGCTTCTTGAAAATACGGTTTTGTCTTTTGTTGCAATGTGCGCAGTTTGTGAGGATGACGTCTATGTGAAATAGTCTTAAGTAGTGGTCCAGATAGATAATCTTTGTTTTTCAAACTTTACGAACCCTTGCGCTAGCATACAAGCCTTTGACAAAGTTCAAGTCACAAAAAACTACCGCATTACGTGGCTAATATACTGCTACATAATGCTAATGCGCAAAATCAGCTGAAAAAACTCTTAGAGGTGCACAACTGCAATATACAATTGAATAGTATTTTCATGTTGAAATATACCCGAATATTCTCGTCTGTTCAGATCAGTAATATTTCAAATTCCTCCCGATCAAAACACTACAAGATTGTGATAGAATGAAAAAGAGGGAAGGTGTCGAAACGACTTGGTACTAGTCTTTGGAATCAGACACCCATCTTGGCGTAGGCTATGTAAAGAGGAGGCATGCACGCATTGCACAGTGCACACGGAATGAAAAGTAAAAGAAGATAGTATAGAAAAGCAAGCGGTAAAAATGGGGGCATGTCACGGAATGCGAGTATTGATTCAGTAGACTGAGTAGAGTCTTGTACGAATCTTGAATAGGGCAAACTGGACATCGTCGTACGAATACCGTTCCACAGTTATGGTACTGCATACTTGACAGAACGATCGTTTTCCATGCTTACTATGTAGTTGTGCATCAACAACAGTGTTGAACGAATGAAGGAATGTTAACATGACATCTGCTCAAAATATATAGATGTTTATGAAATATTTCCTGTAAATCAGTGCGATTTCTGCTGTATGACTAGCGAGACAGCATGGGTTCTTCTGATACTCTTTAAATCCTTAATCCAATCGAAGTTACATTATGGCATCCTGTGTTGGGGGGCTGCCAGTAAAACTGCACTCAAGCCACTGCAAAAACTACAGCTTAAAGTACTCCGAATCATAGCTAGAGCCCCAAAGGGGCCTGGTTGCCCAATGCCCATCCAACAAGTCGCTGCTGAAGAGATTCGGCGTCCTAAACATAGAAGATATGCGGAAACTAGAAATCGCCAAGTATATGTATCAGTTCCACTGCGGTCGTTGCCCCGAATATTTCAATGATTTCTTTACCTCGGAATCAAAAGCGCACAAGTACAACACACGCGCGTCCACGTCGTCCAAATATCATATGATCGACCGAAAAGATCATCGCTCTATCAAATATGCCGGACCTGGTGTGTGGAACAGTATCCCGCCGGCCATCCGACAGTCGACGAGCATGTCCAGTGTCCACATTCAAGACGAAATACAAGCAATTACTATTAAATAAATACAGTCCATCCTCAAGATTACCGGACCACGACTGACCTATCGATCTCGCTTCCCATGACATGCCGCCCTATTTCTTTTCGCTTTCTTTTTCTATGCTATCTTCTTTGCTTTCATTCAGTGTGCAATGTGCATGCCTCCTCTTTACTACGCCTAGGCCAAGGTGGGTGTCTGATTCCATTGACAAATCCAAGTCGCTTCGACATCTTCTTGTCTATTCATTGTATCGCATTTTTTGTGGTGTATTGAACTGATAAAATTGCTAATAAACCAATGATGTTGATGATGATGATGAAATGACAGAATGCGAAATTTCCATATGCAGGCGAGACGAAAAAACTAAGGCGCCCAACGTGGGGCTCGAACCCACGACCGTTGGATTAAGAGTCCAACGCTCTACCGACTGAGCTAGCCGGGCGACGTCGTAAGTTTCATCAAGAAAGCTATATAATATTTATGCTCTCTATCATCGATAAATTGTCTTTTCTTCATTGGTTCTACTTATACGGATGCCAATAATGTTGGTTCATTCTTTTATGTTCCTGGATGTGTACGAGCCAATTTCTGGGTTGGTTGATTGACTTTACCGAGACTTGTTTCTTTCTTTTGGCGAAATATTAGTATCCGGAATTGGCAAAATTTGTAACAACTTTAAACAGAGTGATGTATGCGACGCGCGAAAGCCAAGTTTTGAATTGTCTTTGTAAACATGGACTCCATACGACGAAAATCCGCGCGAAAACTCACACCAGCCTACAAAACTCCCATCACTTGAAACTGGAATCAAGAGACAAAGGTCGAGATGAGTGCTACACAATGACGAGTAAAGGGTTTAGAAATGGTTGGCGGGAGGGTTTACGCTGTAGCAAGGAACGCACATTTTTACGATGCATTCCAGCACGTATTATTGTTTTGGACGATAAACTCGACAATATTGCAAACGCAGAGAAGACAGAATGGACTGCGAAACAACTTTTCATCGGCCTATCATAGTGAATTGAATGGATGCGTCGATTTTCGTCGCATCACTCGACTGAAACGAAAAGCACGTTTTATCGAAATCATCCGATGCTTTGAACTGATACAAATACAAAATATACGCACGAACAAATGACGCCAAGGTCATAACTGGCTTTAATGGCATTAGCACTTTAGCAAAGAGTGAATCTTATATCGGCTCGATCATCCATACTCTATATTTTATCCATTCGTTCGATCGACTGCTTGTGTCTTTCTACCTCCCATAGCGAGACAAAGGCACGCACGCATACACTTGCGTTAACCATGTCCTCTTTACATTTTTTGAAAGTGTCCTCGGAGGACGCCTAAAGGACCTCTTTTTTGGGAATTTCTCCTCTTTTTTGAGAATTTTGGTTGAATGTACGTGGAAATTACAGTCTTGTGATGTTTTGAAGTGATGAAATTTTATGAATAAACTTGAACTTGAAATTGGACTGAGACATGGGAAATCAGCGGCCAAGCAACACCAATTTTCCCAGATTTTAGTCCAGTATTGTACCTCTGAAAATTATGAAAAAGTGTCCTCTTTTCACATTTCCAAAATATGGTAACCCTTGCATACACAGATACACGGACTCTCGGAAAGTTTGGCACGTTTCCGATCAATGCACTCAGATGCACACTGCACGGCTCCCAATCAATGGCAAATTATGTGTCTGATTCCACAGGTTACATCAAATCTTTTCGACACCTTCATCATTGGTCATTGTATCACAGTTTTGTGGTGTTTTGAAATGATGAAAATGTAAATAAACTGATGCTGATACTGCTCATGCTCAGTGACGAAAACTCATTGCCCTTCGCAAACTCGGATTCAGCGGTGCATGACTAGAAGCATGTAAAGTTACGCCATTCAATCAAAAATATAGAACTTCAGAGGTGTTGATGAAAAAATTATGATACATATTTGATAAAATGTAACTGAACGAATATGCAGCAACATTCCGATCTGCGATGTTTTTAGATGGCACGTGGTGTACGATGACGTTACGCAATTGCGCGCCAATCATCCTTAACCGCATGGTCTCTTGTGAGTGGGATTTTTCGATGGGGTTTCCCATTCACCCCAACGAGTCATGGCGTGGAGTCAGAGTGTTGGAAGGTCCGCCGTAAATAAGCTTCTTTGCAAATGTTTTCGGTGGTAAGTCGATCCAAGTTGTTGGACTGATCTAAGCTTGGAATTAGATGTGTGTATATACATTCGTTCGTTCCGTATTAACCTCCTACGGTATACTTCTATCAGTTTTAAAATGTAGCAATTTCAAGAACTTGAGGAGCTTAACGTCAAACTGCCTATTCGATATCATTAATGTAATTTCATCTGATTTCAGATTATTAATAGTTGTTGGAAACTAATCCAGATGACACTGCATAATAATGTACGATTCAACGGAACTGTGATGATTATTATTTTCTATGAATGATGATAGGATTCATGCGCAGTATAATTCTTGTTGTCAAATAGCATCCAGGTATAGTATTGTTTGCTGGACACTTGAATCAGTTTTCAACAATAACCAACATTATCATGTGCTAGGCCAGGCTGTTTATTTAGGTTTTTGATATGCAATGTCAGCAATGACTGTAAATTTTATCTCGCATAAGAGTTGATGGCTAAAGTGTGACATTACTCTGTATAACTGTTGGCGGAAAATTGAGTTGTGTAGTTTTTCTGTTATATAAATTGAAAATGATCAGCAAAACAAATACTATAAGAGTTAAGTGTCGCCGCTTGAACTCTAGAAGCATACAAGATGTGTATGATTGAAATAATATGCCTCGTTGCATCATTATCGCTACACTAAAAAATGCTGCTGTATTGTCAGGGGTGAGGGGTCTGGAATATTTGAAATATATCTTTTGAATACAATCATTGCGTCTTGTTCTCTGTAATTAATTACTAACTCCCCAGACTGAAAACAGCTACTGCTATAAGCGCACGATAGAAAGGTTTCTTCCATAGAACATATGAAAAATAATAGGCTTTGCGATTTTAAACTTTTGACATTCGTAATAAATCGTTAATTAATAACCTGATTGATCGCGTCAATATGAAAATATCCTAGAGTGGAATCGGTGGCAACGTCACACAGAATTTTCTGTTTGAGTACTCAATTGTTCCCTGCAGAAAAGCTCTCATCACACAGGATGTATTTCATAAAATGAACCGAGATTCCACAGGGGAAAGTATCCAGAGTGGAAACAGTTTCAAAAATTTCAGAATTATGTAATAGTATATGCGGTTGATAGTTTAATCATATTGTAGAATTTGCCACTGTAAATACTATTTTTTCAAATGTTCAATTTTTAATTTTATCTACCTGAATTATGTATAGCATGTTGCATACTTCCTGCTCTTGAAGGATGACACCTTGAATTGTTGTATTGACTTTGATTCCAAACTATTTTACGGTAATGCAACTGATCTTTTTATTATAAGACAACACAAATTTACGGGACTGTTATTGCAGCAAATATCATTTCTTGCATTTTCACTCACGGGAGAAGTTTTGGCCTCCGCACAAGCCGCCTGTATAAAACTAAGTCAATTATATGGCCACCGAATGTATATTGTGAGATGAAGGTAATAATTTTTCATGCTGTAAGAAAGTTGTGACTTGTTGCGATGACCATTACTGGTCATCATTTTTCAAACGACTACCAATTTTCTATTGATGTTTATTTCACCTCAATCAGTTTTTGCTCTTGTCCGCAGTTGGCATTTATAGATGAAATGTTTTTGAATGACTAACTACTGTATCGAACGCTATCCTGTCTATATTGATAAATTCAATATTATTATTAATCTGGTACCTGCTTGCTACATCAGTGCATAATCCAAGCTTACTAGAAACTAGATGTTGGGTCATCCTCGCCATGATATTTCAAACAAACTATCATTCAAACTATAAATGTGCATTATACAAGGAACAATATGAACATTAGGGGTGTTTTTAAATAACTCTTTTTATCAGATTGTACTGGCTAAATTGAAGTCTGCACACCAAGTACGGTTCAATTGCAACCAGTAGCCGCATTGCTACAAGAGAAGAAAGTTTTTTATTTATGATGAAAAAAATTCAAAATGTTCTGTTCTCTCCCCCCCCCTCCATGAAATAGTTAGGTTGTCTATAGAAACGATGCTCTCAGAAAATTCAGCTAAAAGTGGATTTGTTGCAGTCGAAAAATTTGGATTTGAATAAAATGTATTCAATTAACGGTGGCCAGGTTACTATTTTATTCATATCCAAATTCTTCGCTGGTTTGAATTGAGCCAAATTTGGTGGGCATCGTTTCTGTAGAACACCTAGCAATTTCATGTGGTGAGCAGAAAATTTTATAAGCAATTTTATTCAATTTTTACATAATAAATTCAAATCCTACTTCTCTTGTAGCAATTTGGCTCCTGGTTGGAATTGAACCAAATTTGGTGTGCATAGTTTTTCTAGCCAACCCAACAATTTTCTCAACCCTAATCAACATAGATGGTCAAAATATCAGTTTACCTTGTGATGTTATTATGAATTTGATGTTATCAATGCAATAGTAGTGGAGTTAAAGTAAATCCAAAAAGTAGGCAAGTAACCAGAAATAGCAAATGTAATGAAAGTATGGAAGTCTATGAAGTAGTATAGCTGACACAAACCTTTTGCATTACAGATATCTCGCAGCAACCAAACCTCTGACTGCTATTTTATATGTATATGGTACTGGCACAGTTGTATTTCATTCTCCAAAATTAGCGACTCTATTATTTTAGTTGAATCTGATGTAATGAGAGGATTTCAACCACCATAACCGCGGTGAGTTTGATCTAGCAATGGATGCAAATGAATTTTCTTGGTACACGTTTGTACGTAACTGTGTTGTTTTATGGTAAAGAATTCAGGAAGTTTCGATATTTACAGTTGGAAAGTAAATTTGCGGTTGAACATGCCACGGGATGGTCTACGTCAGTGGTTCCCAAAGTGGGCCCTGGGGTCGCTGGCGGTTGAATGAGCGATTTGGGGCGCTGGCTATAAAATTGGGTGGCGGTGTAGGCTTGGAAGGCACTAGCCTACTCCATAGTGTAGAAACGATTGATGAATAAAGCAGCTGAATATGCAATAAAAATGCAAAATCGATTCACTCATGGCAATTTAGGGTCGCCCATCTCTATTTAATCAGCTGTACAGGAAAAGCCATAGTTACTTGACAATAATGATCCTGCTCATCAAGGGACTAATTTAGCAGTCGACAGAATCCCTAGAAACCGTGTTACATTGCCTAATGTGAGAACTACTTGATCAGTTATTGCTCACTACAAAGTGTGATGGATTTTTGAGAGAGACTGCTTTTAATCTTTGCTTCAAACGATTGTAAATTATCCACAGTACTGAGACCGATGCCTTCGGCACGACGTTCAGGCTGCGCGAAGCGATATCCCTTCTAGTCACACTTGACGGGCATATTCTCCCAAATTTTATCAGTAGAATATTTCTGTTCGTAGTAATAATGAAACCTGATGAAGACGAAAACGGCACTGTTTGGACTCAGTAATAAGCCTGTGATATTTCACCCAAATTTTGTTAGACGTGAACTGTTCCAATTATTATTATATATAGCATGAGCTACCGGTCCAGCTCGAATACCTTTTGACAGAGAAGCATAAATCAAAATCATATTTGAAAACGGCATGAGGCTATGGTGATTTGTTCCCGGGATATATTCCAATTATAAATTCCTTACCGCATTATCAATCCATTCTCTAGAGTACGTTGCCCTTCCCCGCTCATATTTGACAGAGCGTGTCTTCAGTACTTGGACAAGGTTTCTGACTCGCAGCAGAAACGGACTTGACAGTACGGGACGTGGAGACTGGAAATTTCAGAATGAAATACCTTAAGAGGATTGGTCCTCATTTTTTAACAATTTGTTTAAATGTATGTAAAAATTGTACTGATATATAGGAAGTCAGCACTCAAGTAACGGTCTGGTGGGTCTTTCAGGAAATGAGCGAGAAAGATGACCTTTTTTAGTTAACATCACTAATTTTAAGTAAAAAGTGGGTAAATTTGGTGTCGAACGAAAGTAATGAGCATTTTTTTAGTCAACCGACTACAAACTCTAAATAAGTTTACCAATTTTTCCGGATTTTACTCCGACTCCGGTATTATAAGTCTGAAAATTTTGAAAGTGTCCTCTTTTCAGAACTCCAAAATACGGTAACACTATCTTATCAAAACTCAAACCCAATATGATGAAGATGATGATAATAATATATAATACATCAGCTTGATTCGTCTCGTTATTAGCTGTGATAAATGCAAATCAACATTAATTTTATTTAGGCGTGGTGAGGGGGTCGGGGGCGCTGACACTTCATTCGTTGTCCAGGGGGCGGTCTACGTCACTGATCCAGGCAACGGGGGTTTGTCAATGTCCCCTTTTTAAAGGAATCAACGAAACAGTTGACATGGACGCGAGTGTTTCCTGACAATTAATTACCCTCCTTTCATCGCCACGAGTGCTAATCTCATTTGGAGAAAAGTCGGCATTCAAGTTCGTTGTTCCGTATCATAGAAACTGCCCGGCGCACCTGGGCTTGTGTGGATGATTGAACAAGCCTTGATTGAATCTGCAGACCAGATGTGATGTAAAACCACGAATTATGGGCCCTATATAAAGGCTTGATGCGGGGCATGTGATAGTTTGTGATTGAGTCGCGTAGATGACTTGTTATTGGTAAGGCTGAATATTGAATGTCTCTAGTTGCTGACAATGACCGCTGACTAGTGTTGGCCAAAATATTCGGATGTATTTCAATATTATTATAGCTTATCTTGTTTGTGGAGTTTCCATCGTGTTTTTCACCATAAAGTTAGTGGATATTTTTGTTGTGTTTCTTTCTAGTATCCAATTTTTCTCTGCATTCAGCATATATATTCTAAAGTAATGCGGAAGACAACTATCGATTCATGATTGACCTGGACCACGATCACACTACGCAGTATAAGTTTGATGCTGTGTACTAATACTGCGAGATGGTGTGATGATGGTCAGCGTTGACTTACTTCAAAGACGAGCCACGAAACGATTTTGCGTGATACCTCGTCATGCCTCTCAGTACAACCTTGACCGCGGCAATACTGTTTGGTATGATGTTGCATTTCGCAGACTTTCTTCGATTTTGTGTCATCAAGCAAGATCTTAAAATTGTAATCGTTATTTGTTGATTGCTGGATTTTCTGCTGGTTGCCGACAATGACCTGGAACGATCGCCGATCAGAATTATTCTGGTTTATTCCAATACGGATATCTTATTCGACGGGAATCATTCATGCAAAGCGCCATTTTGCTCTGCAGTATTTGCTGGCACATCGCTAATACTGCTTTGTAAGGTGAAGCTATGTTCGAGCCTGCGTCCAAGTATTCAGTTTCTTGTTTTGCCACTTGTTCCCTGATTTACCGCAATAGTGGATTGCTTATGGTGAGCACATGTGCGCCTGATCACTCGTATGCATGCCACACGGTTGTTGGATTGCGTAACTTCTAACACTGTATGGTATGCGTCTGCGTGACTTCGGATCAACTTCGTTTTTGGTCACGATGTTTTCACTTCACGGTCAGATCTGGTTCTTTCAAATACAAATGAATGTAAACGCGGCTATTATTTGCGTGTGACGTCACACCCGCGTGGAAAAGAGTGCGCAAATCTGGTCTGCTAAGATTGCTACTAGTCGCTCAAGTGCAAAATCATAATCGAGAATATCGGCCCGCTGCTGCAATGACCAACGTAGTCGAAACTCCATGAATATCGAACAACAAACAGGCAAATCTTGAAGCTACAGTTGTCTGATTCAACCGTGTCGAAATGAATAACATCGGAGTTTCTGAACAAAGTCCAGCGTAGGCTACTTTAGCCTAGTATCGCACGAGTGCACGGAACTTACATAGCTATTCATCTGTGTGCGGTATGCGTTTTCTCAGAGTGGATCGTTTGCAGAGTAAATGCTGGCAGTGCTAACGTGTAAAGGGGACAGTTGTTCTGCAATGACGAGCTTTTATCAAGGGCTAAAAACGTGAACTTTACAAAGCTATACTGACTACTGTCATTATTGATAAGGCTCCAGTCGCGGTAGGAAAGGAAAAGGGGTTGGTTGGTTTTTAATGCCCAAGAGAAACCCCAGACTTCTCGTATTCTACACGAGAGATGTAGATCTCAAACCGACAATGGCCGTACGCGTACAGTTACCGTAATTTGCTCACTCGTTGAAGCAGAGTTCCGTGGTCGAAGGTGTATGTATCTACTTGACATTGCTTGCAGCGAACGCTGCATGAGGCTGTAAGCGTGGGAGTTGAGACCCCCCTAGGATACAGTCCATCCTCAAGATTACCGGACCACGACTGACCTATCGATCTCGCTTCCCATGACATGCCGCCCTATTTATTGTCGCTTTCTTTTTCTATACTATCTTCTTTACTTTCATTCAGTGTGCATGCCTCCTCTTTACATCGCCTAGGCCAAGGTGGGTGTCAGATTCCATAGACTACTCCTTGTCGCTTCGACATCTTCCTGTCTTTTCATTGTATCGCATTTTTTGTGGTGTATTGAACTGATAAAATTGCTAATAAACCAATGAGGATGTGCCGTTTAGTTTAACCGCTGGGATGGGGTGTATCTGATTCGCATTACAATGGTCTTATATCCGCCACTTCCGCATTTTACACTCAAGAAGCACCTCATAAATATATGACAAGAACGAACTACGCAGATACGTTCGGACTGAACGGCACACCGAGTACCGGAAACCACTATACAGACTTCTCCCTCAATGCACAGACCGCGTTTGCATGAAACAATAATAATACCGTCTCATCCGCTCCGGCCATTGCCGCCTAAAGAACATTTAGTTTAGGGTTGCCATACGTCCGGAATTTCACTGATCTAACTAGGGCCACTGGCGTAGCAGCATGTGCTGCCGCCCCTGGCTCTCGCTTAAAATGCCGCCCCCCTAAGTAGAACGCAGCTAATATCAATATAGAATCATGTTCAAACAATCATGTCCAGTGGCGGCTCGTGACAATATCGTGTGGTGGGGCAAGGGGTGTACGCGATTTTAATTGTCTAAATGACGTCACAATAGTGTATTGCGACGTGAAAATGTGACTTCGTGATGGCCACACACAATTTGAATGGGGTATAGACATTAGACATGGTTAACAATGATTACGCATTTCAAATTATTCGAGAGAAAATATGAAGTACAGTATAGTTCATACCTGCACATTTTAACGTTTTTATCAGTAGGCCTATTGCGCGCGGCGTGATTTCATAGTTGAAAAATGTTCATCGACGAGTTCATTGAAATCTGGAATACCCAGAATGAGAACGTAAGAATCGTGAGCACATCTAACGCATCGAGCCTAATCACTGCAGCAAAGTTGATAAAAAGCGATTTTTCAACTATAGGAATTTTACAAGTTCACTAGTGGTTACTACTACGGAAAAAGATGTATTGGAATATAAACAAGTCAACTCGAGTTGAGCAATGTCGACCATCGGGTAATATCGAGGCACCGTTTGCAGTAGCCCGCATGGTTCAGATCACGTTACCCAATTTCGGTCACACTAGAGACGCTGTCCCCTTGTACCAGCAGTGTAAAAGTGTATAACAAGGCGTCCTTATCCTCGCTTATACGTCAGCCTTTCATTTTTTTTGTCGAAGTACGTTGGGAAAAGGGTAAGAGTGCGCTTTCCTTCCGTGTACGGTTAGATCAATGGATAATTTCCAGGCTGATAATGGCCGAGTCTTGCGTAAAAACACCGAATTTAGCGTAAAATATACTGAGGAATAGACTGATCAAGCGATCAGCTGTTAGCCATCATCGAAAACGAACTATAGCTAACGCGCTTGACATAGGGATGTCAGCAAATGGCTTGAAGGCCACAATTTCACGGTAAAATTGACATTGGAGAATATAAAATAAAGTAAAGATTTGAATGCAAACCGCGAATCTTAGTAACCTCTTGTGCAACTTTGCATTTATTCATAGGTTAAATACCGTAATAAATGATCAAACTGAAACACAAAAGAACAGTTGCATCGACTAGCCTAATCCCTACTGCTCCAACGACTCACAAGACGTGGGTGCTAATATATACATGCACGCACGTCGCACAATCACAACAACGAGAAGACGAGATCGCTCATGCGTTTAGGGGAACTACTAGAGAGAGAGATAGTAGTAAGAGATAATCACACATCCCCCCCAACTCCTAACGAAATCAACGAGCATTGAGTGAGGAGTTCAAAATACAACGTGTAGAGAACGTCCAACCAAATACTCTAATGGCGATTGAAGCGGGAATCAACATAAAATTTGTGCCCCAATAACGTAGTCCTTGTGCCATACTGGCGGGGTAACATTTCTGCCTGAGCGCTGGCGTCTAGGGGAACTACTAGAGAGAGAGATAGTAGTAAGAGATAATCACACACCTCTTTTATGAGATCATCATCTCTTCACCTATCTCAGTATGAAACACAGTTAAAATTAACACAGACCAACAGAGCGGCTTTTGCGTGAAATCCGCAATGCGGTAATTAGTATTAGGCCATGTGTCAGATCAGCACCCATCTCTACTATACTTGACCTCGATGACGAAATTAGTGCCCAAATCATTGAGTGTCAACCTCGGGACTTGGCACAACGTTCGATACTGAAATCAAGACATACCGTTCAAAAGCTCAAGACCGATCTAGGTATGGAGCATCGTTAAAATCGATAGAGACCAATACCGTTTTGCGTAAAATCTGTTAGTGATAAATGGCGAGTCAGCTCTCACTCGACTTAGGAGACGAAATTACCACCCACATAGTTCCGTGATAAACTTAAAACTTGGTACGGCGTTCGATACTAACACTATGACTAACTATGCCAAATGTCATGACCGATCTGGGTATGAAACATCGTCAAAATCAATGGAGACCAATGCCCGCTTTTAAGTAAAATCTGTTCGCGATACATGACGGATTAGCACACTGTCAACGTTGGAAACGAAATTACTACTCTACACTTTAATTAACAACCCTGAAACTTGGAGCGGTGAAAGCTTGTTATGAGCGCTACCGGGGCAAGCCCCGGCTAGGCATTCACAAAGCGAAAACACAGAAGAGAATTCGATTTTCGCAGAGACTGCGCTAGCTATGGGCATTTACAAGCGAAAGCACAAGAAGAATGCGTGTTTCGCTGTGATATCGGTATATATTGTTTGCTGTGCGTCTATAAATGGTAAATGATTGTTATTAAATAGAATTTTAGGTGGGGCAATGCCCCAGTTGCCCTATAGGACGAGCCGCCACTGATCATGTCAATAAAAATAATTACAAGTAATATGCCGCGTCTCAGCCTCACGGTCTCAACGTTAATAAGGCCAAAAATATTAAGGACAAGAAATAGCTATTCTAACGGGTGTATTGTGCAAATAGAAAATCAATAGCCGTCTCAAAACTAAACTTTTCGGGCTTTGCCGATGAAAAATCAGCGATAATATCCTCAAATTCAAGATTTTGAACGTAGTCTCTTTCTATAGACCAGTGGTTCTCAACCGGGGGTCCGCGGACCCCTGGTTAACCACGAAGCATTTTCAGGGGATCTACGAAGCCTCTGGTCATTGTAAAGTCATTGGTAACTTAATTTACATTTTTCTAATTAGGAAAAGCATGTGACAGTTTTCGCTTCGCTTCATAATTACTGTAACTTTAGGACTCACGTCATTAAAATGGTCGTCTGAGATGAAGTATCCGACTGTGCAAACTCATTTTATTGTCAACTTACCAATGGCATGCCGATGCAAACATATATTGCTGTACTTAAATGTTTTGTTAAGGTTTCTGAAAATTGAATGTTGGAGATAGCATTTTGGATTTGCAGTTGTCAATCGCAGCAAATTTGTAAACATTCGTTTGAAATAAATGTTCCTGAACTTTTTTCCTGATCTGTCACAACGAAGGAATTGAAACCGCGCCATTTTCTTCTGTGATATAAGTATATAACCACTAAATACCGTCAAGATGAGATGCTAGATAGAAATGCCTATAAGGCTGCGTGGACATGATATGTTCATTACAAACACACACAAAAACCTATCGTCGGAAGCGTTACGCGTTAATATTAGGCTACATTCACCACCAATATATCTTTGTGGAAATGGACTTTCGGCACTCGTTCATATCCAACCAAAGACGAGAATTTTCAAAACAATAAATACAGGTGGGAAATTCGTTTCGAAATATTAAAAGTCTACCCAATTTCGACATATAGGGTGATGTTATTTTGAATAAAATTCATTTTCTGGCTGTTTATTACTAACCTAAAATCAATGTTTGCACAAGACAGTTGGCGGTTGCACGATAATTGAGCTAATTTTGAACGAAAACTTGAGGGGGTCCACGGGGGTCTGTGGCGGTCCAAAAGTGGTCCTTGAAGACAAAAATGTTGAGAACCACTGCTATCGATAGAGCTGATAGCCGATCATCATTCATGGTAGAAGTAAATAAGACTTAATCAGTTTGAGCGTTGAGAAGCTCCTCGCACAGCCCTCAATTGAAACACCAATGGTCAGATTAAGATCCGGACACGAGTATAAATATGGTGTCGAATGAGGTAGCTTTGTATTAACTAACCAACCATTGTTAGGAACACGCGGTCTTGACGGCTATTTCGGAATGGTTCCATTGTCATGTTAACATTGTTTGTTTGTTTTGGGTGTATTCATGGTGTTTGTTGACTACTATGGTCATTTACACCAGACCGGTATTCTTCTTGTTTTCCATAACTGCCGACTTATAGCACGGCTCACCTCTAGGCTTTTGTATAACACCTCTGTCGCGGATGGGGTGACGAGGAGGAGCCTAGGTAAACCTCCAACACTTAGGTATAGGAATTTTGAAGTCGACCTCGGTCGGACTCGAACCCGCTGCCATTGGTGTTGCAGCCACGGATTATGCCACTGCGCTATCTCGCAACCTTGTCATGTTAACATTTTAATGCGTGTTTTACGAATTAGCGTGACACTATAGTTTTGGTGACCAGTTTTATTAAATTTTAGCTCACGGGACGCCAGCTATAGGACTGCCAATTACGCTGCTTTAGCCAGCTGTGTACACTGTGTTAGCCTCATTTTGCCGCCCCCTTGGAGCCTGCCGCCCCTGGCGTAGAGCCAGAACCGCCAAGTGGCTGCTACGCCACTGACTAGGGCCATTCCCAACCTGGACAACAAAAGTTGGAACCACCACATTCACAAATCTTCTGAAATTTGGTACATGCATAGATGAGTTAATTTCGAACACAATAAAGTTTATTTGAGTAAAATTGATCTCCGGGGACAAAAGTTATGTCGTTTTGAAAAATTGACGATTTTCTGCTCATTTTAGCTCTGCAGCCTTCAGGTTTATTAATGTAAAATTCAAAAAGGTGTAAACAGATGTTGGAGTACAGTTGAGATTTAACACTGGGTTTTCTGAGTAGCTAGTATATTGGTCTATATTCCTATGTGGTATTGAATGCCATGCGGTGTAGTGTTAAATGTTAAATTGAGGCGAAACTTGGTCGATGGTCTGAAATCGGTCAAGCGTTACGCAATTTAGAATGCGAATTGAGCAAAACCTTATAAGTATATTCAAGCGAGTAGGGTATTATATGAAAGCTGGTAACAAAGAAAAATTTCCATACCTTTTTCATTCTGGTTTTTCGACTGTAAGGTGGGGCAATCGCAATCTCAAGAGTACACTGCATTTGTACATGGGTATGCTTCAGTTTGGAATATGGTAAACCTATATTTCCCATACTTTTTTGACTCAACACACCTTGTTAAGCTCAAGTTATATTCATTACTAACCCTGAAGACTATAGGCCTATGTCAATTTCCAACAACCTATTTGAAACCAAGAGCTGTTCCTTGGGTATATATTAATGAGAATAGCTACCCATTGCTACCGCAGTTTACTCGTCAGTTGCTAAATTTCTCAACTTTGACATTCAGAGTTATATTTTTTTAAATAAGGAGCAGAAACTCTACCGATAGTGCTCTGAGTGTCAAAGTAAGGAAATTTATTGGACTAGTCCGGAGTTCACTGGTAATGGACATTGAACGATTATCGATATGGACAGTTCAACGTGTGTATTTGGCCTCCAGCTAGTCCGTTACGACTATGCATGTGAATGCGACCAGACTACATAGGTAATCGACATGCAGCGGTGAATAGCAAAAAGTTTGGCCATTCGTGCTTTGGTTGCTGAAAAGTTTTGTCAGGTATCGTGATCAGCTCATAGTTCAAAATAGAATGAAAGTGATAATCATAATTTTTGTTGTATTTGTATTTCTTCAATAACATATTATTTTGTATTTCTTCAATAACATATTATTTTGTATTTCTTCAATAACATATTATTTTGTATTTCTTCAATAACATATTATTTCTTCTGTGAACTATGCCCGTCGCACATGTTAGCACAGCCTTGTACTGATGTAGAGTTATCCAAACCTGGTTAATAAACTGCGTTGCAGAGGCCCAGGCGTTGCCTATTTTATCTCGATATTGAAGCCCGCGGCCTCTAGGAATTTTGAAAAGTGGCCCGCAACCCGTTTCGAGTTGTCGACCCCCTGGGTCACCCTTACTCCCGTCGTTAACCCGCACCTATATTGAATTTCCTTGCTTTGATATTCAGAGCACTATCGGTAGATGAGTTTCTGCTGAAAAATAACTCTGAATGTCAAAGTTGCGAAATTTAGCAACGGACGGGGCCAGTGGGTAGCTATTCTAATCATCATCATTGGTAATATTAGCAATATTTTATCAGTTCAATACACCACAGAAATGCGATACAATGAAAGATAGGAAGGTGTCGAAGCGACTTGGAGTAGTCTATGAGATCGGACACCCGCCACCTTGGCCTAGGCGATGTAAAGAGGAGGCATGCACACGGAATGAAAAGTAAAGAAGATGGTATAGAAAAAAGCAACCGACAAAAATTGGGTAGCATGTCATGGAAGGCGAGATCGATAGGTCAGTCGTGGTCCGGTAATCTTGGGGATGGACTAGTATTTATTTAGTAGTAATTGCTTGTATTTCGACTTGAATGTGGAGATGCTCGTCGACTGTCGGATAGCCGGCGGAATATTGTTCCACACATCAGGCCCGGCATATTTGATGGAGCGATGATCTTTTCGGTGAAGACGTGGACGCGCGTGTGCTGTACTTGTGCGCTTTTGATTCCGAGGTAAAGAAGTCATTGAAATATTCGGGGCAACGACCGCAGTGGAACTGATACATAAACTTGGCGATTTCTAGTTTCCGCATATCTTGTATGTTTAGGACATCGAATCTTCTCAGCAGCGTCTCGTTGGATGGACAACCAAGCCCCTGTAGGTCTCTAGCTATGATACAGAGTACCTTATGTTGTAGTTTTTGCAGTGGCTCGAGTGCAGTTTTATTGGCAGCCCCCCCCCCCACCCCCACCAACAAAGGATGCCATACTGTAACTTCGATTGGATTAGGATTTAAAGAGAATCAGAAGAACCCAGGCTGGCATGAAGCGTCCAAGGCTGTAGAACAGGCCGCATTTCGGGACTGAATATGACTCTTCCAGGACATGTCCGAGTCCAATAAAACCCCGATATATTTGGCATTATCTGTGTTGGAAAAGGGCTGACCAGCGATGTTAACGGTTAGGTTATTTTTTGAATTTCTTATTAATATATACGCACGGAACAGCTCTTGGTTTCAAATAGGTTGTTGGAAATTGACATATAGTCTTCAGGGGTAGTGATGAATATAAGTTGAGCTTAACAAGGTGTGTTGAGTCAAAAAAGTATGGGAAACATCGGTTTATCATATTCCAAACTTAAGCATATCCATGTACAAATGCAGTGTACTCTTGAGATGGCGATTTCCCCCCTTGCAGTCAAAAAACCAAAATTGAAAAGGTATGGAAAATTGTCTTTGTAACAAGCTTTCATATGATACCCTAATCGCTTGAATATACTGATAAGGTTTTGCTCAATTCGCATTGTGCGCCTTGGAGTCGACTTTTATCAAAATACACCAGCCAAGGCTGTGTCAACAAAAAGAGTTCGTGTATCATCTAAAAATAGTACATTGAACGCTCTCGTATTCGACATTTCGTGCTGGTGACGTCATATTTTGTGTTACGATTGTTGATATACGCTGTTCTTTCGAATTCTCTACTAGTTGCTGACGATTACCCCTGACGAGTGTCAGCCGAAAATATTCGGGTTCATTTTAATATGAATATGCTATTCAATTCGCATTCTAAATTGTGTAACGCTTGACCGATTTCAGACCATCGACCAAGTTTCGCCTCAATTTAATCGTTAACACTACACCGCATGGCATTCAATACCACATGGGAATATAGACCAGTATACTAGCTACTCAGAAAACCCAGTGACAAATCTCAACTGTAATCCAACATCTGTTTACACCTTTTTGAATTTTACATTGATAGACGTGACTGTTGCAGAGCTGAAATGAGCAGAAAATCGTCAATTTTTCAAAATGACATAACTTTTGACCCCGGGATCAATTTTCCTCAAATAAACTTTATAGTGTTCGAAATTAACTCATCTATGCATGTGCCAAATTTCAGAAGATTTGGGAATGTGGTGGTTCCAACTTTTGTTGTCCTGGTTGGGAATGGCCCACTAGCGTCCGGGAGGAATTTCTAAAATATGCCAAATGTCCGGGATTTTGAAGATTTGACGACGTAGGCTCGTAATGTTTTCGTAAATCAACATAAAAACATATTTTTAGGAATATTTATGCTGCTGCATGATATTTTTCTTCGCGCTGCGCACGATTTACCATCACATTTTTTGATTTTAGTATGAAGACTACCACACCCTCGCAAAAACTGCAATAAAATATAAATAAAGACAACCTTCATTTACTGGAATAAGCCTATAATTGTAATCGAAATTATAGGAGAACAGTATATTCCTAGAGATCGTTAAGGCCATTTAAATGCTTTATTCAAAGATAGTGGCTCCAAACGTGGGGGTCGTTTGCCTTTATTCTGGGGATCGCGAATATGTTGAACGTAATCAGCTTCCAATATAGCCCGTGAGTAAGTCCGGGCAAAGGTGCTGACTTCTTTTAGCAATCAGCTCGTCAAATTTTGATCCGCGCCATTGAAAATTTTCAAATTGGAGATGGAGTTCCGACCATAAAAGGTTGGGAACCACTGGATGTGGGGTGTTTATAAAGCTCCGTGATGCGCACCGGCATAAGACTGATAAACGATCTTATCGGACTTAACGATGTACAATTACGCTCTCTGTATTTTCATCATCATTCTCCACCAGGTCTACCGCTAATTCATGTTAACTATCTATCTATAGTAATATATGGAACAAGCGAACAACCAATATTATTGACAGAATTCATTCAAAAGAATTTAACGACGTGATGCATATAGAAACCAGATTCATAGGAAGTAGGGATGGTGTGAACCTCTGAAAGGTTCAGGTTCGTGTAAACGCGAGCCTTTTTGAAAGGTTCTGTGTGAACAAGAACGTGAACCTCGTGCCGTCATATTGCTAATTCCAACCCTATCTTCCAATGAAGTGATAGCCTATATCAGTGCTTCTCAACCTGTGTGACGGTTCGCATTTGTGCGAATGAAAAAAAAATGCAGTGCGAATGACGAGCATGGTGCGAACGGTGCGAATGAAAATCCCGGATGAGTGCGAATGAAAATCGTGAATAGTAATTGTTAATTTTTTTGACCTGGAATAATTCAAATAAACCTTAGGAAATTCAAGGGCAGCGTAACTTTTGTTGTTGCGACGCAATTGTAAAAACTAATTACTCAAACATTACCATGCGAGTAATTCCTAGATTTTGCAAACTATTTTCACACCATTTTGTTGAAAGTACGACATTCCGCCCGCAGTCTATACCGAAAGGGCGATTCCCGGCCGCACCCATAAGACACAATAGCCGCGTGCCACCACCGCCATAAGAATAACGTTATATCATTGTCGTACTCACCGTAAACGTTGGGATTAACTCGAATCGGTCATATTTAATATTTGTAATATACACATTAACTAAGAATCAATCACGTGACTGTTTACAATTCCTGATACCTAATCAACACAGCGCGAGAGATGCCTATACCCAAAAGTACGAATCACGACCCCGAGTTTTCAATGGTTTTTCGTTCTGTCACAACAAGTCTGTCGCTGTGTTCGAACCTACGCCTAAACGTTCTGTACCGGGCCTGTGACGTCACACGACTGATCTAGGGGGCTCCGACTCACTTGTCGTGACCAACACTGACTGACACTGACCGTCCATCCCTAGTCAACAAAACTGGCAACCAGAACTTCTGAATTTTCAAAATGCGCAACTACAATTGAATATTCGGTGTTCGTCACACAATGTACAACGCGTTAAGACACGATGCGATGAACAGATAGGAGGACACGGATCGATGGAAATATAACAAAAAACAGAGTGCGCGACGTCACAGTTCTTTTCGATGTTGATCTTTCTTAAGCCGCGGTCCTTTCTAGCTCTTTCCATTCCTTGTGAGTACTTCCATTTTTTCCGATTTTGCCCTGAGGAAGACAAGATAGCGCCGCTGTACTCAGTGTTTTGGCTCATCAACGAAGTTTCAAGTTGTCTGGATAGCAGGAGAGTTGTGATTAGAGCGGCCAAGTATCGGTTAGCCTATAATAGTCGAATTCGAAATCACACTTTGAAATAAATATCGGCTATTAGAGGGAAAAACATCGGAATTTCTCATGACGTCACATCATAACAGTAGGGACTGGGAGTCAGGGAAGTATAGGGTCCGGTCCGACACACTACAGTACAATCAACAATGTACAAACCATAGCCTCTTATAAAGGCTATGGTGCAAACTGCAAACATGCAAACATGGTAGCGGCCGATCGTATTGTGGTGGGATGATCTCAACGCGTTTGCCGAACATGACACTATAGATTTCTTATGGCTTGCAAAGTTATTGGCAATCACACTCAATAATATCTGCAGTTCCGTGCAATGGCTGATTTCCAAGATCCTCTCACGAAAGCTGAAGAGGCAGGCTCGGATGACGAAGATGATATTGTCAGCTCGAAATCAAATGAGGACAAGAATACCGAAGCGGATCACGTAGAAGCGGACATATTTGACGAAGAAGGGGAATCGAATCCGGCATCAAAAGATAAAGAGGTATGACTAGCTGCTAGCCTGAATAGGCGACAATGTAGCTTTCGATTAAATGCGATGTTAATAAATTTGAGTTGTGTCCACTAGCTATAGGGCTGCTCCTTACTTTAATGTGCATTTCGTCTTTCATAACTTCAACGTGAACATTTTAAAAATGAAAAAAAAAATAATTAATGTTAGGAAGTCAAAATTGAACTTACGGTAGGTACTGCATGCTTTACTGTAGTCTTTGCCTTGATTACATGCAATACTTTTCAACTGTATGTAGTTGCTTACTGACTATGTCATTAAGATCACCATCACCTTAAAGCAGTGGTTCCCAAAATTTTGGATTGTGGCACACTAGCCTGTATGGAACCGGTGTCCTTTGCTCACACTACGTTATAATATTTTATTATTTTTTATGGACTTACTTCAACTTGAAGAATCATCGCTGCTCGCATGATAAATCAGGCAAAACGCACCGAGATTCCACTAGGGCAAACTTGCAAGAAAGTTTCTTGGCACTTCTTTGATAGTAGACATCGAACAATGTTGACCGTGATCATGATCACCAATGAATGCTTCTCACAGTCAAGTTGAGTCATTTTCAATTCACCCCCGAGTCAAGTCCGAGTCCAAGTCAGCTAGTAGAGGGTCGAGTCATAGTATTTTTACTCGAGTTTGAGTCAGTTTTCAGTTAAATCCGGTTTCACCCACTTTTTCCACTCTGCTCGAGTGATATAGAATGACTCGCATTCATGATATCGTGATTTTCCTCAGTCTCGACAGTTTCTGGCCCTATTTTCCAAGTAGCAGGACTGATGGATGAAATACCAATCGTGTGGGGACTTGAGTATTCTTGGAAGTTACAATGAAATGTCTGTTTTTGCTGTCCTAGTCTCGAGTCATAATATGACTATGACTTGGTTGAATACAAGTCGAGTCAATACAAATAATCGAGTCGCCAAAATATCGCGTCTCGAGTCAAGTCATGACCATAGTCATTACAGCCCTGGGAATTACCTTGGTTTTGTCCCTGCATTATTTTGATCTGTATTAAATTCTGCAATTGGCAAACACTTGGTGGATAATCCCGCCTGTGCGAAAAATTATCGAGACGACAGATTTCGCATACTCGGAAAGGGTCGCTCACACTTTCATTTGTGTGCCTTGGAGTCGACTTTTATCAAAATGCACTAGCCAAGGCTGTGTCAACAAAAAGAGTTCGTGTATCATCTAAAAATACTACATTGAACGCTCTCGTACTCGACATTTGGTGCTGGTGACGTCATATTTTGTGTTACGATTGTTGATATACGCTGTTCTTTTGAATTCTCTACTAGTTGCTGACGATTACCCCTGACGAGTGTCAGCCGAAAATATTCGAGTTCATTTCAATATGAATATACTATTCAATTGATCTGTTTTAGTTTTTTAAAAATGTTATATTTTCATCAAGGATGTTGACCTGAACGATGTGATAGATCTCGTAAAAGACGGCTCGCTGACACTTCTTAAAAAGAAAAAGAGTCAAAAAATGATCGTAGACGAGCAGGATTTGTTTATATCTGTCGAAAATCCAGAGAAGATAATTCTTTCCATGGAGACGTACGTCAGTTATCAAGTAACAACCAAGGTATGTGTTACCGTTTGTCCAGTTGCCATTCAATTTGAACGAAAGAGAATTTAGGTTGGACTTGTAAATTCATCGTAACTATCAAAAATTGTGTTTCATAGTCACTAAAGTTCGATTGATATAGGATTTTTTGGCCGATGTAAAAGATAACAATATCCTTCACCAAAAGTACATATACTTGACAGCTTTACAGCCATTGCTAAGCTTGGACAGTAAATGTTCTAGAAAAGCTGCATCTGGACATCTGCAAGATATGTATGAAATAGATCGGTATTTGCAGTCTAGAAGTCTCAATTTATAGCGGTAGTTCTTTGACTTCTCACTACTATTCTGTGATGTCACGAAAATTGCAGATATTTCTTTTACATTTAATAACCTATACCAATATTTCTTTCAAAATGTGATATCAACACGGTATTACCTGTAATCACGATTATCTCGTTACTCAGACAACGCGAAGCTCCTTTGACGAGCCGGAACACAAAGTACAGCGGCGGTACCAAGATTTTGTCTTTCTTCGGGCGAAATTGGAAGAGGATTTCCCGAACCATTTCATTCCAGTGAGTAGCGATAGAGTCAGTGTGTGCCAGTCGGGCAACAAACTACCAATATTGTCAACAAGCTACTGGTTGTTTGAGTAGTTCTAGCTCTACTTCTAGTTCTAGTTGCGCATTTTAAAAAGTAACTATAGCTCTAATTATGGTTGCTGATTTTGAAAAATGACTAGTTCCAATTCTTCTTGCTAGTTTTGAAAAGTGAGTAGTTCTAGTTTTATTCGATTCCCTGGAAAATTGAGTAGTTATAATTCTAGTTGCTAGTTTTGAAAAGTGAGTAGTTCTAATTCTAGTTGCTAGGTTTGAAAAGTGAGTAGTTCTAGTTCTAGTTCTATATTCATTCGATAGTCTGGAAAAGTGAGTAGTTCTAATTCTAGTTGCTAGTTTTGAAAAGTGAGTAGTTCTAATTCTAGCTGCTAGGTTTGAAAAGTGAGTAGTTCTAGTTCTATATTCATTTGATAGTCTGGAAAAGTGAGTAGTTCTAATTCTAGTTGCTAGTTTTGAAAAGTGTGTAGTTCTAGTTCTAGTTCTATATTCATTCGATAGTCTGGAACAGTGAGTAGTTCTAATTCTAGTTGCTAATTTTTAAAAGTGAGTAGTTCTAGTTCTATTTGCAAGCATTGAAAAGTGAGTAATTCTAGTTCCAATTTTTCTTGCTAGTTTTGAAAAGTGAGTAGTTCTAGTTTTATTCGACAGTCTGGAAAAGTGGGTAGTTCTAATTCCAGTTGTTAGTTTTGAAAATTGATTAGTTCTAGCGCAGGGGTGGGCAAACTACGGCCCGCGGGCCGCATGCGGCCCGCAACACCATCTAAGAAACTTACTAAACATATTGATAAAATGCGTACTAAATATCGAATTAATGCAAGGACTAATTAAACTTTTTCCTAGTATATTTCACCATGATAATTCTAAGGCAGTGGTTCTCAAACTGGGGGCGCGAAGCTGAGCTCAACTGAAAAAAAATTTCCCCTCCGCGCGAATCACACCCGATACCTAATTATTACTCTGTATTTAGTCTGAATTTCATATCTGAAAATCTCTCATCCACAGTCGTAACCTTCCATGCCATCAAACTATCCGTTAGGTTTGCTAGCATCCTGGTTGCGTTTTGTGATATGACGATAAGCATGCACGAAATCTTTCACCATCACAATTCACAAGGGGGGCGTGTCTTAAAAAGTTTGAGAACCACTGTTCTAAGGTAAATACTTCCTATATTATTTTTTATGTTCAAAGGTTTCAACTGCTTTTCAACAATTCGGATCACGAGTGTGATTTCAGATTGGCCACTCCAGTTTTAACTATTTTAGTGATGTGCTTATAAAAATCGATTCGCGCGTGTATTAGGTAGATTCGTTCTATGCGTGGAATTAGGGTATTTATATTTTATCTACAAATAGTATAGAAGCGTGTTTGAGTCTAACATGGTTATTTTATTGTCACCATTGTGTGTTCTGAAACTGAACCAAACGTGGAGTTAGTAAATTTATGAACAGATTGCTGCTCACATATTTAAATTTCAATCCTGTTCTAAGAATCGGCACAATCGACTTTCATCTCTATAGTTTTGACAAATTGGTCATTGAGGTCGATTAGCCTATGAAATCTCGCCACTGTTTCTGATGCGTGTCGGCGTGTAAGATATCATCAAAGCATTGTTTGGTTTGTTTTAAATGAGCATATATATTATCTCCATGTGCTCACTATAATCAAAAACCAATATTGCATTCTGGTTTATAATCCCAATTTTATATAGTGCGGCCCGCGAATGGATTCAGATGTTGAATGCGGCCCGCGAGCTCAAAAGTTTGCCCACCCCTGTTCTAGCGGCTAGTTGTGCTAGTTGCTAGTATTGAATAGTTCTAGCTCCAGTGGGGAGTTTTGAAAAAATGCTAGTAGTTCTAGTTGTAGTTGCACAATTAGAATAACCAGTAGGTCTAATCCTAGTTGCTAGATTTGAAAAGTGATTAACTCTAGTTTTGGTTTGTCATTTTGAAAGTCCAGTTGTTTGTACAAGTCTGGCGCCAGTTGACGATACAGCGATATTTTTTGCAGCCTCTTCCCTCCAAGTTTATCGTCAAGGGAATGGTGGACCGGTTCAGCCAAGAGTTTGTCGGTGAGTGTCTTGGAAAAGTTGTCGCTCGTGTCCAGGGTCGTGATTACTCGAAATTTCTCCGAGTCTCGACTTGGCTCGAGGCATTATCTGTTACTTTTTGTATTGAGTCGAGTGCAAGACAAATCGGGTCAGGAAGTGTCTTTTATCTGTTTGAATGAGCCTGTTTCGAGGGGAGGTATTCAAAGTTGTCGTTGCTACTCCAGTAGAAGTAGAAGTGACGACATAAATTCACATTCAAGTACAAGTATTCGTTTTCAAGTAAGTAAAAAAGTATGTATTCTAAGCCTAGTTTTGGCTAAAAATCATTACCTGTAAAGTCGAAGTTTTCTAAATGATAACCACTCGAGGAAGTAGTGAAAGTAGGCTAATCCTACCCGAGTGCTTTGAAAAGTAGAAGTAGACCAACTTTATTACTGGCCATCTATGGTTAAGAGTGAGACAAATGAGTATATCATGTGTACAAGTGACTCGTTTCAGCCGAGCAGAGTTGTAAATGGCTTGCACTGAACAGTAGAGGTGTTCAAAAATAACTTTTTTTCCAGATTCCGGAGATTCACTGATTAAATTGTTAGGTTCCCTAAAAAAAGCTGCACACAAAATTTGGCTCAATTCCATTCAGTGATAGCTGACGCAGAGCCAATTGAATGTTTTGAATTTATTATAAAAAAGAAAAAATTATTTTTTCAAATTTTACCGTCAACCCCATGGAATTGTCAAGTTTCCTAAAATAACGACGCCTAACAATTTTTGCTCGCTTCCAACCGGTAAAGGATAAGTGATTGCAGTTGAAAATTTTGGATTCGCAAAAATAGCATTGGTGGTAGATAATCCCTGTATTCTGAACGAAAAACTCAAATAACTTCGCTTCTATCAGTTGGAATTGAGTCAAATTTGTTTTGTATCGTTTTTGTACCCAACTCTACAATTTCACGGGTCGACAGTAAAAATTTAAAAACAAAATTTAATAATTTTCATCATAAATTCAAAATTTCTATTGGCTATGCGTCGGCTTCTACTGGTTGGGAAAAGTTATTTTCGAACAACCCTTCTGAACAGTAACAAACAATTTGACTCGGTGGTGAATTGAAACTAACTAGACTTGGTTACAACCCTGCTATTGTCCGTCTCTGCAGGAACTAGATGCCGTGCGCTTGACTCCTTCGCGAAAAGGCTCTCAGAACACCCGGTGATATCTTTCAGCGAACATCTCAAGACGTTTCTAACTCACGAGGTTTGTACCGGATCTTTCTGGTTGTCTAATCAGAATAATTAAAGCAAAAAGCAGTTGTGTTTCTTATCTGATTTGTGAAACGTTTCTATGGTCTCATTTTAATTCTAGTCGAATTTCCGCTTTTACTGGGCACGTTACAGGAGAGTCGTGTATTAGGGCTCTTCAAAAATGACTTTTTTTCTCAAATTGTACTGGCTACTTGATAAAATTGTTAGGTTACCTAATTTAAGCCTACACACAAAATTTGGTTCAATTCCAGCCAGTAACCGCTTTGCTACAGGAGAAGAAAGTTTCTATTTATTATATAAAAATGAATATTAAAAAATTTGAAAATTTTCTGTTCACCCCATGAAAGTGTTAGGTTGTCTATAGAAACGATGTTCACCAAATTTGGTTCAATTCCAACCAGTGGAAGCGGAGTTATTTAGGCTTACCATATTTTGAAAATCTAAAAAGAGGACACTTTTCAGAAATTTGCAACTTGCAAAACCGGAGTAGAATTCTCAAAAACCGGTGAATTTTTCCCACCTTTCAAAAAAGTCAAAAAAGAGGACAAATCCTCTTAAAAGAGGACGTATGGCAAGCCTAGAGTTATTGCCGTCGAAAAATTTGGATTTGAATAAAATAGTATTTACGGTGAGCACAACAATAATAAATAAACAATCGGTCAAATTTTTCGACGGCAATAACTCCGCTTCCACTGGGGTTGGGTGAACAGAAAATTTTCAAATTTTTTATTATTTATTTTTATATAATGAATAGAAACTTTCTTCTCCTGTAGCAAAGCGGTTACTGGCCGGAATTGAACCGAATTTGGTGTGTAGGCTTAAATTAAGTAACCTAACAATTTTATCAAGTAGCCAGTACAATTTGAGAAAAAAAGTCATTTTTGAAGAGCCCTACTGTATAGATTAGAATTAGAATAATGGCTACAATACAAAGATTTTTCAAATTAGATTACAATAAGAATTATAGCTACACGGTTTTTCCAAATTCGATTACAATTAAATTCAACGTACACCCAATTCAGGATTTTGCCAGCCACAAGAAGCAAAGCAAAGCCGGAATCATGTCGCGTATGGGAACGAGCGTGAAATCTGCGGCGTCCGTGGGGTCCGCGATTCGGGCCAAGGCCAGGGACCCGGAATTTGCGGATTTGTCGAATCATGTCGCGGTTTTCCGGGAGCAGATTGCGGTCACTGATCGGGTGGCGGAACGATTGCTGGGAGAGGAGAAAGGTTGGTTTCAGTGCAGGGGCTCCCAAACCTTTTACACCACGGCCCCCTTTGAATCTTTTGAAAAATCAATTTCCCCACTATTTTTCAAGCTGTTGATAATATTAAGAAACACGAGTATAATAAAAAAATACGGTTTATACCTGTAGTCAGAATGATGAAATGATATGAATATAACACACAATAAACATGCTCATAAATTCATATCCCATCCAAATCCGTCATCTTTTGAAGGCTTGGTCGAGGATTTGCGAGAGTACGAGCCTACGTACTCGGAGTGGGCCTCGAACGAGAACCAAGTCCTTGGACCGATGATGACGTCGCTGTCGAAATGCATCGTGTCGTGTCGAGAAGCAGCCGAGAAAAACGCGGAAAGTCACGAAACCTATTTTCTGCCTCCTTTGAAGGTGGGTTATGACGGAAAATTCTGCACGGGTTATCAATTAAAAATTCAATTTGATTTGATTGATTAGGTAATTGATTCATAGTTGTTAATTATTTGTTAATTTTTTTATTCCATGAAAAATTCTACGTTTTTTATATTTCATAATTTGATTTATGACAATTATGTAGGTATTTTTTACTTCGGCGAAAAATTCTACGTGCTTTTCCATGTTTCATACTTGAATTTGTTATTGGTTTTTATTTATTATTTTGATTTTTTCGTGATGAAAAATTCTTTTGTTTCTAATATTTCAATATTTAATTTATGACGCCTATTTATATACCTGTTTTTTACTTTCTTTTACAATAAATTGTATGTGTTTTTTGTATCATTTCATACTTTAATTAATAAGTGTTATTTATTATTTTTATTTTTACTATTTTTAGACGAAAAATTCTACGTGGTTCATTATTATTTCAATTTATTATAGGTTATTTATTGTTATTTATGACAGTTATTTATAGATGTATTTTTACTTTTTTTGATTTACAGTTCTACGTGTTTTATAATTATTTAATAGTTGAAGTTGGTTTGATTTGGTTTAATTTAGTAATTTAATATATAGTTGTTATGTATTAATTTGAATTAAATTTAAATTCAAAAATAATTGTCACATAATTTAAAATCTTGTGATAACTTTAGGAGTACGTGCTCTATAGCGACGGCATCGAGCAAGTCTTCAAGCGTCGCGACGCCATCCAAAACCAGAAAGAGAGATGCGGGGACGAATTGGAGAAGAAAAAAGGAGAGAAAGACAACGTAGGATTGACACACGATGTTTTTCGCATTCTGCCTCCATTCGTCTTGTCAATACTACTTGCTTGGTTATGATTTTAGAGTAGCTTACACTTTTAGGCAAAACTGGGCCTAGAATACTTTTTAGAAATTTCTACTGTCACCTGGTAGAAAATAACGGCATTACCTGTACATGACACCAACGATCACTACATTTGCCATGTACAGCTCTCAGGCAAAGCTAGAATTAGAATACTTACTTTTTTCATACTTACCGTACTTCATTACTACATTACTTCTACTTTTACTTGAACCTACGATGACTTCTTCAACTGCTTGCAGCTCTCAGGCAAAAGTAAGCCGGCAACCAGACGTGTACATGTAGAAACTACTAATCTAGTTAACTGACGGTCAAATAACTACTGCTTTCTCAAATAGTTGTAGTTTTAATTGCTAATTTTGAAACGGGAGTAGTTTTAGTTCTAGTTCTAGTCGCACAATTTGAAAATCCAGTAGTTTGTAAAGTCTGCTTAGAATACATTTTTACATTCATGCAAGCATAGGCGCCGACTTTTATTTTTACTTTGGGTGGCCAGATGAAAAAAGGAAGGGGTGTGAAATTGTTTCAAATTTACAAGTTAGCGTCAATTTGTTACCGTTAAGTACGTGCGTTAAGGTTGTTCAGAATTGACCGACTTTCAAAAAGTCCAGGTTTTCAGTCTGATTCCCATGCCTTATACCTTAAAAACATATTCTGGCTACTTTTTTTTGTAACTCGTCCCCTGCATCCGTGTGCACATTGAGCTGAAGAATAGCAGCTGAAAATAGGGGATTCCCCTAAAATCTGAGTGTCACGATTTTACCTAGCTTAGTTGAAGTGACATATAACAGGTATTTATGCTGCTGTTGCGGTTTGGAGTGCTACAAAACCCCACTATGTAAAGCATTCCTAATTCAGGATATCATTTCCATGTCCCACACTGCCTTAGAACTGCTCAAAACTACCTAAAATACATCAATTTCCTGGATCCCCATGTGCAAGAATACAACTGTAAATGTAACATCCACTCACAGCCACATAATAAACATCACACGAAACGAAAAAATAAGGCAATGAAAGAGATCAACTTGGCAAAATATTACATAAATCAGGTGGATGAAATGGTTGCTTTCGAGAAATCTGCATATCTGTTCCGGTGATCTTTCACAGCTTGTAGGAGGCTCGCTCGCTGTTTTTTGTCATCCGTTATGAACGCAGCATAGTCGGTATTCAATTTTACCATACGCTCTGCTGCATCATTAACTACTTCAACAGTATTCACAAATTCTTGAGCAGTCACGAAATCCGGATCAGTATGCCATTCCGAAACTGGAAGACTCAACCAATCATGTTCCACATGTATAGCATCAAATAGAAACCAAGATTCTGGCCCAATCAAATCGACCATACTCATTGACTCAGAGACAGAGATCAGACTGAGAGGCATACCTCTGCGAAATTGTTCAGGGATTGGCATTTTCAGCAGTTTAGCAGCCATCGCTTCCTTCAGTTTGTCAGGAATCTTTGGATTAGCCGAGAATATGGTAATGGTAAATACCACCATTTCCTCAGTTAGATACCATTGATGTTTTCGCAATTTCTTGCATGCCACATCAGCAACAGTGCGATCGCATAATGAAAAGTTTTTCATGTCATGAAGGAATTTGAGATCATTCCAAGGTGCGTCACATGCAATACCAGTTTTCAACCAAGCTGGAACATAAAACAAAGCAATGAATGTATTGATTCGTTCCAACTTTTCAATGAACTCTTCAGAATAGTCCATTTGCTCACTCCACATGAACATTTTTTGACAGTACAGGACTTGACTCATCCATCTAGCGCTATGAGTAGCACCAGGCTTGCGAAAACGATGATCAACATATTTGTCATCCAAAATCGCCAAGGTGCCTGTTGCACATTCTCTGTAGTCATCTCTTATCAAGACTTCTTTATGCTTTCCATCATACGGTTTCATCAGTGGAATCATTTCTTGCTTTGCTTCATCAGCTTTCATCGCCAACCAGCTGCCTTCAATAAACTTCAGCGTTTTATAGCTTCTTGATTTATCAATATGGTTCCACTTCTTCTTGAAGGTATTAAAATCCGTGTTTTCAGGGCCTGTGGTTGTCGATCCAAACAAACACTTCCAAACCTCTCGAATGACCAGTTCATAAATATGATGGCGACAGGCATTGTAGAAAACTTTCCTGTTAATCAATTCTTCAAGTAACGGAACCGCACCTTTGTTTTTACCAGTGTTTGAGGATGTTGTGTCAAACACAAGAGCTCTAACAGATTTTGTTAAATTCCAAAGTTCCAGCAGTTCAAATGATGCATCAGCCTGTGCTTTTCCTGTAGCACTTTCCAGAGTTTGAATCCCAAGAAGTTTCCCTTTCTTAAATGCGCCGGAATACGCAGACGATGCGAGCACTGCCAAGGCATCAAATTGATATCCTAGACGACTCTTAGTGAGCTTTCCATCCCAGTGCAATGCAATGTGCTCTGGTGGATATTTTTTCAAAGATAGATTTGGAAATTTTCAAACGATTTGCAATGCGTCGTCGATAGGTTCCAGATCTTGAAAGATGGAAGTCATTAGGGTTGCCATCGCAAGCTTTAATCAGTGCTGCAGTTATCATGGTAGCGGCATTATCACTGACTTTCAAGCGATCAAAAACCTGGCATAGGTCTTCGTCGCTGAATAGGTTTACAGGAGCTTTTAGAGTCACAAATTTAGCGGAATGACCAGATGTCGACTGTGCAAGTTCAAAATCAGTGCTGTGAGAAGTGTCAGCTACCTGTGAAGATATAGATGAGCTCTCTGTAAATTCACCTTCGCTACTTGATACTGGTGCAGACTCTCTTGCACTCATGGTCCGTCTCTTTTGTTGCATGATTTTCGCTTTCAACACTTTATCTTTGCCACGCTAATCTCGAACCCATTTGATCCTGATAAAATGCTATGACTTCACGTTTTTTATTGTCAGAAAGAAGTCTACTTGCTTCAATTGTCGCTATCGCGTCAGGAGCTCCTATATCCCATAGCTTACTCAGTTTGGCTTCAAAGTCGCTTTGTTTTTTGATACATATTGCCGGCCTGCAGTTTTCTTTAGTGACAGCCATTGTTTCCACACTGTTTCCAATCTTTTAGTGGCATCTGGCATTGACTTTTGTGATAGTCTTTATGCCAGCAAGTAACCAAAAACCGATCACTTCATCTACTGCGATCTGGATGTGTGACTTGACTGGTTCATTTTTTAAATATGAATACTCTCTCAGGTGTAGCACATATTGCATAACTTGCCTCAGAGTGGGCAACTTTGATCCCGTAATGGCTTCCTCAGATTGCCCAACTAAGAAATGCTGTGTCTGCGATCGTGTTCATCTAGTTTTCTTCGGTACTGCTGCACTAGATGACGATTTTCTTTTTTTTTTCAGACATTTCGCACTACATCTAATCCTAGAAAAACAGATATACATAAACTCAGTCAAGCAACAAAGAATAGTGGAAAACATTTCAGTTCTTTTAGGTCGAACACATACTGCATAACTTGCACAGGAGTAGCCAGATCAGATCCAGTTATAGATTATCGAAGATAGTTATACCTAAATTGGAAAAACTCAAACCAGTATATTGATAAATTGGAAAAACTCAAACCAGTATATTGATATCTTGGTAAATAACAAAAAATTTAGAGCAACCGACTGGCGGTTTTCCCCAGTCACTGGAATAGACATTTGCAAGCTTTGTTTCTATCCCAGTAGAAAGGAAAAGAGTATCAGGTCTATTATATCAAATAGTTGTATACTGCTATAATACTATGCTCCCTAACCACGCGCTAAACTCGCTAATAGCATGAGTCAAAACGCCGCCTGATAAGTCCTGCACCTCAATCGTAAACACAGTCCATCAACAACAAAGCAGCAAGGCACTGACTAATCAATGATCCCCGTTTCACAGCCGTGCTCAGTGTTTTCTTCAACGCTAGAACATACGTGTCACGTCAATGAGAACACACGCCATTCCTGTTGAGTCACTGACAACGGGGAATCCCCTAATTCCGAAGAAATTTTTAGGTGCATGAGAAAACGGCAATGTGCACACGGATGAATTACAAAAAAAAGTTGCCAGAATTTGTTTTTAAGGTGTAAGGCAGGGGCCGGCAACCTTTTGCTAGACACGGGCCACATTGCCAGTGCACAACTTTTTGGCGGGCCGGATTTTTTCTTAATGCTATATTTTCCGCTCACTTCGGGATATTATCCTACATTGCTGCAATCTCAATCATACACATCACAAAACACATGTATTTACACTTCAACAACGCAGAATAAATGTGACAGTTGATGAAACAAGTCAGATGATGCCAGAACCAGACCATTCTGAATGGGCGTCTGAAATACGTGATCTTGGCTTGCTCTTCATGAATTTAATTGTGCAAGACTATTGTTCACATGCGTACGTGCTACCAAAAATGGATGCAATTTATTTGGCATTTTTGGTCAAGCTGGGATAAAGACCAATTTCAAGAACTTACTCTTTGTCAAAGTCATGCAGCGATATGCTCTTTGTATGAAATTTGTCATTCTATTCAATGACATCGCATTTCAAAAAGGCCCGTTTGAAATTCCCATGCAATGGTATTGGCGTCCACATTAAACGGAGTACTGAATAGTCAGAATTTTTTTGTAGAGAAGGAATGTCGGAAAAGAGGGTGAATATTCAGTAACTAAATTTTGTGTCACAGTTTACAAATGTAGTGTTGGTACTAGGTTTTCTCTCCTCCAGTAGGAAAGTGAGCATAATTTTCTTTGTACTGTTGACATTCCCAGAGTCGCAGATTTGTTTCGAAAGCGTCTCAACATCTCATGTATTCAGTTGTCTTCCCTCCGAAGTTGCAAATTCAATTTGTTCAGATGTGACGGTAAATGTACCAGGAAAGCACGATTAGATACCCATTTTCGATTATGAGATTATGAGTCGGCGATATTTGTATTTTCGAGGAAAGATGCTAGTTCATTTCTCAGTTAATACACTCGTGCAAGCATAGCTGCTCGACTTAATGCGCGAACCTGACAGATATACAGGACATCGCCATATTGATTCTCTGCTTCTAGTAATATCTGGCGTAACTGTTGATGATTCAGTTTGTGAGACCAAATCATATTAACAGTTTTCATCATTGTGGCCAAAACACTATTCAGGTTTGTTGTGTTGGCCCACAATGCCTTCTGGTGAATTAAAGTATAGATAACTAACGCGCGGAGGCTAGTTATCTATAATTAAACAGTGTAAGTTTGAGATTTTGTCATTGCGTCTGAGATGTTCCAAGCGTTTTTGAAGCAGAGGAAGAACACCTTTATTGTCACACCCCACCAGAATGGTAAACCCGTTAAAAAGTATATGATACACCTTCGGTTGTGAGATACACCCGATTGATAAGCACTGATCTAGTTTAATCTACAGACAATCTCGATTTCCTACTTCAACCGCCTTCGTTTTATGGCGTAACAATAGACTAATACGATGTAGGCTACTTAAATCGTAGCAATACCGCATTCTTTCCAGCGGTGCTGCACTGCATATTAAAACTCATTATGAAACGGCGGGCCGTATTCTCGAGATAACTAATTATTATGTCGCGGGCCGGACGATGTAGCTTGGCGGGCCGGATCCGGCCCGCGGGCCGTAGGTTGCCGACCCTTGGTGTAAGGCATGGGAAACGGACTGAAAACCTAGACTTTTTGAAAGTAGGTCAATTCTCAACAACCCTACATGCGTGAATGCCTATAATACATGGATAGGACAAGCTTCATCGTGTCGACCAAACTCGGCACCTATGCATGCATACTTGCCTACTTGCACACGAATAGAGATTACAATGTTACTTCGACTTGTAATCAATGCAAACGATAACTACTTTGACGTCTACTTACAGCTCCCGAGCACTGACCAATCGTACTCGTTCGGCGCCATGCTGGGGCAGAAAGCCGAAGACGTGAAGCAACAGAAAGAGACGAAACTGAACCAGCAGATTGAAGAGGTCTGATTGCCTAGAAGAGATGCATTTACTTCAGTTTACTTTCACTGTTCAAAGTAGCACAATTTTATCACGTAACCATTAAAATTTTACTGTACTAGTTTTTTTAATAAATCCTAAATTTTCTACTATACCGATGCTTCTACAGCAGTGGTCCTCGACCTTTTTTTCTTCACGAGCCTCTTTCGGACCGTTATGGGCCCCCGCACGAAGTTTTAGTTCAGATTTAGCTCAATTACCCTGCAATCGTCATAAGTCTTGTGCAAATGATAACTATAGGCTTAGTGATAAACAGCAACAAAATGGCTTTTCTTGAAGATAAGATGATACTACTCACATAGAAATTGCTTTGACTTCTATTATGTCAAAGCGAATTCTACAACTGCATTTCTTGGAATATGTGGTCATGTCTGGAAAATCCTCTCCTTTGAGATATCAAGGAGTGCTGAAAATCCATTTCCAGAAATATAGATGGTGGCCAATGTAATGACAACGCGTAACGTTTCCGACGACACATTCGAGTATGGTCGCAACAAATATGGCACAAAAATTGACAAACGAATTGTTTTAATGAACGTTTAACGTCAAGCCTAGTCATTTCTATCTAGCAGCTTATCTCGGAGTTATTATGGATTGATCTGATAAAAATTGTTGATAAACCGAACGGAACCGTGATTGACCTTACTCATCAAACTTTTTTCCCCACAATCGCCAACAAAACATCTCTAAACAAAAAAATGTTGGTATCAGTAGGCCGTTGACAATACTACACAGCAGGATATTTCACCACAGATGGTCATTCTGTTGATGTTTGCTCTGGAGTTTTACTACCGGTAGTAATGAAGCAAAACTGCCTCGTGATTTTCCAAATTTCAAAAATAAAATTGGTTATAAACTATTTTGAGACTTCGCGGAACCCCTGAAAATGCTTCGCGGAACCCCTGGTTGCGAACCACTGTTCTACAGGTTGGAATCGAGCTAAATTTGATATGCATTGTTTTTTAATAAGTAGCCAGTAAAATTAAAAAAAAAATTTATAGTATTTTTTTGATAAATCTAAAATTTTCTGTTATAGCTACGCTTCTACGCGTTAGAATCGCACCAAATTTGATGTGCACCTTTTCGTTAGCAACGTAAGAATTTTATCAAGTAGCCAGTAAAATTTGCGAAAACCTTTTTATATCATAAATCCAAGATTTTCTAATGTTATAACTACGCTGCCACAGGTTCGAATCGAGCCAAATTTGATATGTGTCGTTTCTTTTAGCCAACATAATAATTTTATCAAGTAGCCATTAAAAGTTGAAAAAACTTTCAATAAATCTAAAATCATGTCCTCTCATAGCTACGGTTCTACGGGTTGGAATTAGCCAAATTTGATGTGCTGCGTTTTGCAACGTAATTATTTAATCGCCTATCCAGTAGAATTTTGTAAAAAATCTGTTTTTGAACAACCCTCACGTGCGCTTTCTCTTTTCACAGCTCGCGACGCGGTTTGAGGAAGAAAGTGACGCTTTGGAGCGAGCCAACGCAGATCTACGATCGGACATGGACCGATGGAAATATAACAAGAAACAAGACATGAAATTGATATTCGCTCAGCTCGCCGACAGCCACATCAAATATCAGACACAGGTGGAAGCATTTCAATAGTAATATTGTATTTGAAGAGCTTCTTGGAGGTACAGAAGTTCAATATACTACTGAATTATATATTCATATTGAAACAAACACGAATATGTAGTAGTTACTAGTTGCTGACGAATACTAGTGGAGAGTGTCAGCCGAAAATATCGGGTTTGTTCCGTAAGAAAGACCTAAGCCGAAACTTTGGGTATGTGTCCAGTTTCAATAGCCGTGACGAATAGTCCTGTCCTTCCAATCTGAGCCCCAAAATACAAATGCCACCGGGGGCACCCACAGAGGAATGAAGACATGACATGATTTAAGTTTTAGTCTGCAACATTTGGGTGACTGGAACAGGGTTGCCATGTTTTCGTGGCCTGAATTCCGAACACCGTTTAGCGTCCCCTGGCGGGTTTTAAAACGAGATATGAACCCCTATGACGTCACAGTGGCAATGCTTTGCATATCTATTGTATAAAGGAGTGGATATTTTTCGTGAATTATCTAGAAAACTAGACTATTGGGCCATCTCGAATTTGAGCAAGTGGTGGTTTCCGAACTTTTATCGTCGCGACTCTGATTTCCAATTTGAAAATGTTACATGGCCCACCACAAAATTTGGTTAGCTGATTACTAAAAAATTGGTCAGCACCTTTGCCCAGACTTACTCACGGCCTATGTTAGAAGCTGATTTCGTTCAAGATCTTCCCGATCCCCAGAAAAGGGCAAACGACCCTGAGCTTGAGAACCACTATCTTTGACTAAAGCAAACAAACGGCCTTACTGACACTAGGAATATAGGTTCTCTTGACTTGCTATTACAATTAGTCATATTTACTCAGTAAATGATGGTTATTTTAATATATTTTTAATTGCAGTTTTTTTGAGGTGACAAGGGTACCCACACAAAAATTAATATTAAGCATGAATCTTCCCTCAAATAAGATATTGTTTGTTCATTTATGAAAAAATTTTCAGCTTTCTTCAAGTCATCAAAATTCCGGACATTTAGGCATATTTAAGCATGTCCTCCCGGACTAGTTTAAACAATGAAATTTCGGACGTATGCCAACCCTAAACTACAGTTATATAACAGACGGGAGGTCACGAATTAACTACATACAGTAAGGCAATGATAACAACATGTCACGTCACATGTTATAATTATGAATTACGTGCCCCCAGCTCTACCGGTAAATCTGACCATCGGGGGTTGTGAGAGGGTTAAAAATGAATAGTACAATAATGCAATTACCAATATTATGATGAAATTCAGTCATCAACCTGAAAATTGACCAACCTATGGGGCCCAAGCAATGTTCCCTCTAAGCTGCGCACGTGCGCAAATGCGCAGTTCTGAGACGGTCTCTACGCACAGAAAATCCAAGTTGCGCACAAAAAATTCAAAGCGATGACCGTTTTTTAGTCGTTACGCACCGTTGTCCAAGGGTCTGCGCAGTGAGTTGGTGAGTGTGCGCAGACTCGTCAAAAATTAGAGGGAACATTGGGCCCAAGACCAACGTTTGGAGTGGGGGAACGAATTGCTGTTTTGGTCCTGATTCCAGCTACAACCCACGGTAACATGGTTCAAATTTTAAGTGAAGAATTGCGAAATAACGAATGGCGCCCATGTCAGGTAGAGTCGTATGAGATAAAGATAAAGTGAATGTAAAATTCTGCCTTCCACTTGATACAGATGCTGCAAGCTGCTGTTACGAGAAACGGCAAACAGCGGCTCGGTTGTGATATACATCTGCAGCTTTTGTATTTTAATGCTTCATTGTGGAAACCGTAATGTTTCTTTCATTTGACGAGAACAAAGTTTCAAATCTTTGTCCGGTGTACGTAAGCGAGTACATAAGCCTACTGCCCGCCATGCAACAACGGTCATGCTGCGTTTAACTAAACATAGCCAGACATAAATACCTAAGAAATTATTTTAAACTAGGCAGAGTGGTGATTATTATCCTGCTGAGAGGTAGTAGTAGTATAGATAACCTGATATACAGCATGGCAGGCGTTCTTACAATCACACTTCAATGTACGTGTAGGTACATCGAATATATATTTACAACGGACACTTTTTACATAATGACGAACAAAGCTACTTCTGGCGTAATAACAGGCAGTGACGTTTGAAAATCAGACTTTGGTGCTAGGCTATCAAAGTATCAATAAACCTGGTGTAATGTCTGTTCCTTGTTCACGAATGGTCAATTTATGTCATAGTACTTGTACAAATAAAAAGTAATCGTTCTTTTACAAAGAAATCGATCATATATCTGAAGTAGTCGATTACAATTACTTCGTAATTTCTTCGAATGTAATGGTTTGCGATTATGATTACTTGAAAATGCTGTAATTGTCGTAATCGATTGCGATTACTGATGGCGATTACCCCATGTCAGGTAGGCAGGGATGAAAAGGAGATTAGTTAAATGGACATGGGCTGTTAACATGGGTATTTAACATAGGCAGTTAATATTTGGTCCAGTTAGTTCATTACGGCTATGGGATGCGCCTTTAGGCTACATAAGTATTCGACACGAGGCCGTGAATTGCAATAAGGTTGGCCTAGAATATTTACTTTTTTGTTAATTGGTAATCGTTGCTTCTACTTCTGCTCGAGTACCGACGCTAGCTACTTTGATCGCCTCTGGCTGATAAAACCCGAATCATAATATTGTATTTGTCCAGTGTCTTTCTGCTTGGGAGTCTCTCATTCCGTTGATGCAAGGAAAAGTGGATTTCGGGGACCTGGGAGAGGTTTCGGACGCTCGGACCGGGGCCGAATAATTTACGCCTCAAAGTTCATAGGAAATTTTGGTTTGTGTCCAATTCATATCGTATCTATAAAATAAATTAGTCCGTTTCTATATGGATCCACGATTGCATGATTTTGTTCTAGTCTGTTTTGTTTGGAAAGTAATCGTTCCTTTGTGGCAGACTTGGACAGCTAGATGATTCTAATTATAGACTAGACTGAAATGTCAGTAATCTAATTCGTGAAATGTTTGTATGCTCTCATTATCATTCTAATTTCTGGTTATCTGAGAATGCTGTGTCATGCAAAACGAGCCAAGATTGGTGTACAGTACACACATTCACAGTTTCACACAGCACTCGGTAAAAGTCCAATCCAATCTCCGTGGAACCTTGTTGCAAGGAACGACAGACTGATCCACGCTCCTCGGTTTGTCTGTATGGGGGGATGTTAGCTTGATCTTGAACCTGATATACGTTCGCCGATACTGTTGGCTGGTTCATGATAGCGTTATGTGCAATCACGACATTCATTTATTGCAAATATAATAATATCTCAGATGGGTCTGTGCTTGTGTTGTTGTGGTTTCCGTTACGGGAAGATGGCGAGATGCGCCGGTACGCGGAAGAAGGTGGATTCCACGGTTGCAATATATCTCTTTCACTGAGTGACAATGTTGTAGGATGATCAATATGATCATGACTTCGGAAATGTGTCATTTCCAGTAACGTTCGTAGCTTTGTGCTATATGGTTAGTATGCTGCGATACGGCCAATCAAGGTTTCTAGGCTTCCACGGTGGAGCGTATATTTTCATCACTAGAAAAAAGTCATTTTTCACTACTCGATTCGAATCAATAAAATTAATACTCGAATCATTGCGCCCAGCCCAAACTGTTGTAGGGTAACTTGGTTTCCGTGTGATTGGTCCGCATTGGTGGGGTTACTTCTTGGCGGCTGAGGTTTTTTGCACTGATGAAACTATATTCCTATTGGCTAACGGGACAATATATCAGTGATTGCACCATATGCTGACATTTTCATTAACAAGTTGGAAGTAAACGGAATTATATATTGCCTACAGCATCGGTCGCGCGTGTCGGCCACATGAGGTAAAAATGCACGAGTGGTGACAACAGCAAAAGGCCTAGTCATTAAGCTACATCCCTAATTGCTGGATATCATTTACTACCCGCGTTGATCAATCCACAGTATATCGGTAATCCAGATTTCAGTACTCAGCGTTTTGGCCTCGACCCTACGATTTTCATTCGTATTACAGATCCCTTGGACGATAGACTGTGGCTTTCCGAAGGGTTCACGGACCTCAATTTAGGAATTTAGCGATACACACTTGTTTCGTCGCTTCATGCAGACTCATTCCAATACTTGTTGACATTTCTATCTATAACTTTCATAATCTTTCGAAATGCCAAAAATAACACGGCCTTCTGACTAGTGATGTAGGCCTACATTTGCACCTCTAAAATGGTGGTCAGTTTGGTCAGATGAGCATCGATCAGTGCCTTATGCGAAGGTTAGCTTTGTAGGCTACATAACCTTACAATCCTGCACTGAGGTTTGCAAGTTCTTCAACCACAGCTGTTTAACTCAAACACGAAGTATATTTAGAGAGAATAAGACGTTATTAAGGCTGCGAATGTGCGTAATCGATCTGGAGGAACATAATGGCCCCTGTTATACTAGGCTTATCATACGTCCTCTTTTAAGAGGATTCGTCCTCTTTTTTGACTTTTTTGAAAGTGTCCTCGGAGGACGCCCTTTTGTCCTCTTTTTTGAAAATTTAGGTCAGAATTAGAGCAAATCGCGAGTGATATGCCGCAATTTAGCACAGAAGTGAAGCTCCGGCGGGTATTACGGAGTGAAAAACGGTGATTTTAGCTCTGAGCGAAAATATGACCTTTTTTTAGTCATCCACCTGTAAGTGTGGAGAAAAAAACGGTATTTTGAGCTGTGAGCGGAAAAGATGACCTTTTTTCTTCTAGTCAACCGATCACAAAGTGGGAAAAATTCACCGGTTTTTGGGAATTCTTCTCCGGTTTTGCAAGCATGAAATTTCTGAAAAAGTGTCCTCTTTTTAGATTTCCAAAATATGGTAAGCCTATGTTATACGTTGTTCATATATTGTGATAATGAGCACAAGTCAAATTCAAGGTGACAGAGCCAACGGAAAAGAAATTTCATTTAGTTTCAATGAAGGTGTAGTAGTTGGGTTACCATATTTTGGGATCCGAAAAGGCGGACACTTAACAATTTACAACTCCGACTCGATTCCCGAATGATATAATAATAATACTGCTGTGGTGTTGACTAAAAATTGTTATTTTTACGTTGCTACTCCCGAAAGACCCGCATGAACATCCGCATTGCAGATTTCGTATCATTTATGGCGTATTCTAGTTGTGCCTGTCCTAATGATGCCTGTTTGTCAAAGATATAAAGTAGGAAGAATTACTAAAAAATAAGTACATTTTCTATTTCCAGAAAAAGACGGACAAATCCTCTTGAAGGAGGACATATGGTAACCCTAGTTGGTAGGTTAGTGAGAATCGGAATCAACAAAATCCAATTCCAACACTAATCAGAAGAAATGCAAGGATAAATTCATGATCGTTTGTGCAAGAGTAGTTTCGTGGTTTTGTAATATACCAAATTAACCAACAAATAGATGAAAATACACACGAGCTGAGCCTAAAAACAAAAATTTAACCCACGCTGCTGCACATATAGTCAGTCGATGAAAGGATGGGCGCAGCGTTGGGGCAACCACTGGAGATTCACCAGGTATGTACGTTATTGTACAAGCATGTGCTGACACACCGGACGCATAAATGAAAGAAATAGTATCCGACGCAGTTCCAGATGGCACTGTCAAGCAGAGCATTGGACTGAAGTTAGCAATACCTACCGCAGGTCAGTAATCTATGAATGAACCCATCTCCCATTTTTCAAGTTTTATAAATCGAGCACACCTCTTGGGGTGTAAACTGGGGACAAGCGGTGTATTTTTCTCATTTACACACGATTAAGGTTGGAAATCATCATCATCATTGGTTTATTAGCAATTTTATCAGTTCAATACACCACAAAAAATGCGATACAATGAAAAGACAGGAAGATGTCGAAGCGACAAGGAGTAGTCTATGGAATCTGACACCCACCTTGGCCTAGGCGATGTAAAGAGGAGGCATGCACACTGAATGAAAGTAAAGAAGATAGCATAGAAAAAGAATGCGACAAGAAATAGGGCGGCATGTCATGGGAAGAGAGATCGATGGGTCAGTCGTGGTCCGGTAATCTTGAGGATGGACTGTATTTATTTAGTAGTAATTGCTTGTATTTCGACTTGAATGTGGACATGCTCGTCGACTGTCGGATGGCCGGCGGGATACTGTTCCACACATCAGGTCCGGCATATTTGATGGAGCGATGATCTTTTCGGTCGATCATATGATATTTGGACGACGTGGACGCGGCGCGTGTGTTGTACTTGTGCGCTTTTGATTCAGAGGTAAAGAAGTCATTGAAATATTCGGGGCAACGACCGCAGTGAAACTGATACATAAACTTGGCGATTTCTAGTTTCCGCATATCTTCTATGTTTAGGACGCCAAATCTCTTCAGCAGCGACTTATTGGATGGGCAGCCAGGCCCCTTTGGAGCCCTAGCTATGATTCGGAGTACTTTATGCTGTAGTTTCTGCAGTGGCTTGAGTGCAGTTTTACTGGCAGCCCCCCAACAGAGGATGCCATAATGTAACTTCGATTGGATTAAGGATTTAAAGAGTATCAGAAGAACCCATGCTGGCATGAAGCGCCCAAGGCTGTAGAACAGGCCGCACTTCGGTGATAATTTAGTTTCTAGGGACTGAATATGACTCTTCCAGGACATGTTCGAGTCCAGTAAAACTTCGAGATATTTGGCATTATCTGTGTTGGAAACGGGCTGACCAGCGATATTAACGGTTAGTTTTTTTTTTTAATTTACTGTCAGCAATTGCGATTTCGAGGCGTTTATGCAAAGGTTGTTCTGGGCCGTCCACTCATGGACTTTGAGCATTTGGTCACCAGTCAGGGCATCCAGCTCTGCCGTCGAAGATGCGGAAGAGAGGAGGTGAGTATCATCAGCGAACAGTGTGGTGTTCAATGAGGTTTCAAAAATGTCGTTGACATATAAGGTGAAAAGGACCGGTCCAAGTACTGAGCCCTGGGGCACACCACAGGTCACCGGGTGAGGAGAGGACAAGGTGTCTGAGATCGCAACCATTTGTTGGCGTCCAGTGAGGTAACTTTTCATGAGCTCAAGTTGTGGGCCCCGAAGTCCGTAACGCGCCAATTTCGAGATGAGAATTTTATGATCTACGCAGTCAAACGCTTTTTTTAGGTCGAGAAAAATGCTACATCCCACATTTCGCTTCTCTGAGATATCATAGTACTGTTCGGCCACTGTTAGGAGGGCATGAGCGGTTTGGTGTTTGTTTCGGAAGCCAAATTGTTGAGGGGAAATGACAGACATTTTGGCGAGGAATGAGGACAGGCGGGAGAGGAGCAACTTTTCGAATACAATCCCGATGCATGGGAGAACGGATATCGGACGGCAGTTGGTGACATTAGTTCTATCCCCAGCTTTGTGTACAGCGACTACTCTGGCTTTTTTTAGATAGCTTGGGTAGACTCCATTTTCTATCATGAAGTTGAAAAAATAGGCCATATATTGACCGATATGCAGGCTTATCATTTTTAAAAACCATGATGGGATTTGGTCATAGCCACATAAAAACCTTCGGGCTCTATCTTTCACACCCTGCCTTCATGGTGGAAGTGACTCTAACCCACCTATTCTTATGGGAAATATCCAAGGTTCTGTTACGTTTATTTATTTCGCGAGATGTCGCTCTTCTCAGTTTCTTTTGTAAAACTTCATCTCCGAGCAGCACAGGAAGTGAATGACGCCACCATCCCACCCCCACCAGATTCCCTTCCAGCCTGTTTTGTTGAAGTTTCCGTTGAGATTGCTGTAGGCGCACTTCTCATGATACCACCAGCCTGATTCGTATTCAGAAGCGCAATTCGATGACCAACCATCGTGATCCGCGTCGTTCGTTGAGAATTGGGAATTGTTGTGATATGCGAGACCATCGTCGGACGCATTCCCGGAGAATCCGGATACGTGCAGAGTGTAGTTCTCGGAGCCGGGGCCGACGCGAAAGGAACTGGAAAGGTCAACAATTGCAAACCGCGAGCTCACTGAACATTGTTGCACTATAGAATGTAAACGTGGAATGGCAGCGACCGATTTTGCAGCTTCGTTCCGCTTCGCTGAAGCTTTACTCAGACTTATTTTACGGCAGCTACTGTAGGATTTCTTGCAATCCAAAAGTTGTCTTCCAGAGCAAAGAATTTACTGAATCTGGTCTTGATCGAAAGCTACTGTCGCACTGATTCCGAAAATGTAAATAAAAATATGATCAGGCACTGAACCGCTTAGAATTCGCCCTTCAAGTCTGAATTATCGGCATTGTCCGAACAATCGAAGAGCCGCAATGGGTCATTGTTATGGTCATTGTTGCGGTCATCCGATTGTTCTGAACAATGCAGATTTTAGATGTTGAGGGTGGTTTTTCATCTCAGTACGGTGCTTCACCATATTTCGATTGATATTTTCGAAATCAGTGCGACAGTAGCTTTCGATCAAGACCGGATTCAGTAAATTCTGAGCTCTGGAAGACAACTTTTGGATTGCCAGAAATTCTACAGTAGCTGCCGTAAAATAAGTCTGAGTAAAGCTTCAGCGAAGCGGAACGAAGCTGCAATATCGGTCGCTGCCATTCCACGTTTACATTCTAAACTTGCGCCACAGTCACACTCTCGCAGCGCAGCCTATTATTCCAGGACTGCATGATGGCGTCGCAATGGAAAACGCTGTGTCGCGTCGACCAATTAGACTAGATTTGCCTAAAATGAGACTGTCGTTTTTGCAAGGCGAGAGAGAAATTGAGGGAAGAAAGTTGAGAATGTCAGCAACTGCCACAGCTGAAATGCAGCTGAACAATCGCAGAATGCGTACGAAATTAGCGAAATATAATTCGGCGCATAATTTCAATATTTTCTAGGGGTCCTAGACCCATATTCGCCCTATCATACGGAAAAACGACTATGTTGAACTAATAAATTAGCAAATGATAGAGGCCATATTTGACATAAATTGTGAGGATTTTGTTTACCTGTACTTAGCCCACAAATGATCTTTTTTACCTTTCGACATCATGTTGATTTCCAACGACATGTCATCTTCCTTTGTTAATTGATGCAATGACTCGAGTCCTGGAGACAATCGTTGTGAAATGATAAAACGCGTTCGTTTGGAATCCATTACTTTTCAAGGCAAAAATGCCATATACCGCTACACGAACTAGAATATTCTAGTCATCTCACAATAAAGTTATTTATTACTCGGATAATGACCGAGTTACGATTGACAAAATCCTACAACTTGAAGGAGTCAAATTCAAAACTATCCCACCTAGCCACAAATCTCCATCACAATCCCCAAATCCGTACACGTAATCATCCCAACCTCGGAAGAAATCCACGTTTCCGTATTTTCTTCGCTGGAAAACCTGAAACGGAATTTAGCGAGACGCGGTGGCCAGCCGAAAAATTGTTTCAAATTTACCAAGGTAGCATCAATTTATTAGGGTTGAGAATATGCGTCAATACAGACGATACAGGGATCAGACAAGCTTCCCCGAGTCGACGAACTTACGCGTGATTAGGGTTAGTTCGGATATCAATAATTTTCACTATCCGGATAACGGATATTTGTAATTTATCTAACTGGTTAACCGGATAACAACTGTTAAGCGAGATCATCGATTTCATGAGGTCAGCGTGAAAAACGGATCGCAAAATCATTACACCGTGTTCTTGTAGAGTACCTATACCTACACGTGCAGTACGAGCGAATACGAGAAAAACCTCGCAAATTTAATGTTCACTGCTTCTGCAACACCTTCCTTATAAAGCACAATGCGTCAATTGTGGCATCCTGTAGCCGGGACCGGAATTTTGTAACAAACCCGGAATTTTGTAACAAAGAGACCTCATGCATTGAATGCTCTTTCAGCTTCCACAGAAGTGGGCTGAATAGTAAGCAGCGCTTCGTAGAGAGTCTAAAGGTTGGCAGGTCGTTTCCCGGAAACTTTAACGACTTTACATTCCTTTTGAACATTCTTATGTTTAGGTTTGGAGTATTAGAAGGACGAGTAGCTGAAACTGGAATTGATGCCGACGTGATACCTCGCTCTAATTCACGTGATCAGGCACGCAGCCAGCCGAAAATTTAGGGAGGTTTGAAATAAAATGAGGGGGTTTCGATCTTTTTCGAATTAATTATCAGCGGAAATCAATTACGCTTGCACGCACGCACATGTTTGCGAACATTCGATGTCATTCAGTTTCGCGGTGTCACTCTCAGAATCACTAATTAGAATACACTTAACGGCATATCGTCACCAAGACATTCAGAAATAGGAGCCAAGCAGCCAACGCATGCTAGGTCCGAGACGCGATGGTTAGGCCAGCGATGATAGCGTAGGCCTATTGCATATGCGATTGTGTAGGTCAGCGACAATATCGTGAGCACCAAGCCAATGCAGATGCGATTGTGCAGGCCAGCGATGGAATAGTGTGCAGACTGCACAGGGCCTATTGAAGATGCGATTCTTCAATCCAGCGGAACTATAGGCTTGTTGAAGACGCGATAAATCAGGCCAGACACGATAGCCGAACGTGCAATCAATGACCTAATGCAACGATCATCTCAGCAGGAGATCGCGTTGCGTTACATTGTGCGATGTGCACAGACGCATCTCGCTAATTGGCAACACGCTTCTCGCTAATCGGCCGCGCAAAACACTGAATACGACTTATTGAAGCTTACTAAAAAGTGTAAAACGCATAGCAACGATTCTTTTTTATCCGGTTAACCGGCAGAATTATATCCGGATATCAGATAGTAAAAATACCTGCGGTTAACCGTTATCCGGATAATCCAACCATACGCGTGATACAATTTGTTGGGACGTTTAAGCGTTTTGTATGAGGTGGTCGCCATCTCGTAAATGTAGTGCTGTTGTTTTTGTTGACTCGACTTGACTCAAGTCATTTTCATAATTACGGAAAATGAATCGACTCGACTTGATCCCTAAATATCAAGGATCATCTTCTCCGAGTCCGCGTTCGAGGTTATGGTGCAAAATTTTTTTGTCGCTTCGACAAGATTTGAACTTCAGTTCATCATAAACCGAGCTTCATATCTGAAAGATTCCAAATTCTACTCACAGTCCATTTCTTGTGTGCAGCACATCGTTTGTAATTGGAAAACTTCATCTCCGAGTAGCGCAGGAGGTGTGGCGAGTGGAGAACATTATCAAAAACATTCCCCCACCACCAAATTCCCTTCCAACCTGTTTTGTTGAAGTTTCCATTCAGATTGCTCTCGGCGCAGTTGCTATAGCCATACCACCAGCCTCCTTCGTAGAGAGAAGCGCAATTATCTGACAAACGACAATCGTGATCCACGTCTTTCGTTGAGAATTGTCGATTGTTGTGATATACGAGAGCATTGTGTGTTGCATTTCCGGAGTATCCGGATACGTGAAGTGTGTAGTTCTCGGATTCGGGTCCGATGATGAAGTTGCTGGAAATGAGAATTGTATGAAGTCAGTGGTCAGTGGTTCGGAGTTTTTTCAAACAGTCATGCACGACAAGTATTTTGTTGGTCTGCATGCTCACTCAAGCAGCTTCCACTTCTTTCCAGGAAGAACTACTGACTTTTCACGTCCTGCGCTCTCCGATATGTCATCAGTCATGACTTTGGTGATGTACACAATGATAAATTTTGACCCAATAAGTTCGACGGGAAAAAATTCTTTTGCCAAAACGCTCTAATTTTGACTTAGTCGTGACGTGAGATCAATTAATAAATGCATTCGAATAAAGATTACCTGTATCTGGCCCATAATTGTTCTCTTTCATCTTTCAACATCATGTTGATTTCCAACGACATGTCTCCTCCCTTTGTTGCTTGATGCAATTCCTCGAGTCCTGGAGACAAAACGTAAGAATGACATGAACCACTTCACGACATAGAATATTTGAATCGAGTCGCGCTTTTTCGTGACTCAAGTCATTTTCTCCATTACGGAAAATAACCCGACTTGAGAGAGTCTTTATTTCCATCCAACCAAAATACATAACAAACAGACAGCAATAATGGTGGTACTGAAACTATGCATGCACAGTATTCGGTATCAGATAGGAATGATCGATACGACTTTGGAGGTCAGTTAGTCTGATCGCACCCGCATCAAACAAGGAACACTTGTCTGTAACAAATGTTAGTTAAAAAAGGAAATTAGAAAAAGAAAACTTAAAAGATGGTACCAAATCAATGAAGCAATGTCTGGGCGAGGTATACGGCCGTAAACCAAACTTTACGCTAATTGGTCGAGAGACAATGGCCATGGATACGACGCAGCAACGGAGGACGCTGCATTTACCTAAGCCTAGTTGGCACTACGATGTATTCCTACAGCCGTCTAGACTGTATAAAAACGACAAGATTACAGTTAAATGTTTATTTCGTCATCAATATTAAAATTAGGAAAGAAAATTAAAAATTTAGTAACGTATACTAAAATATAATGCCGAAATACTGCTGAGTATATAAATGCAGTGCTACCAATGGCAATGAACTGGGGAAGAACAGATTTTTCCATTCATTTCCTTCCAACGCAAAGGTCAGGAAGGCTTGGGAATGCAGAGTAAGGAGGCAGGATTTCAATCCTACTTCCACAAGCTTCATTTGCTCCTCATCGCCGACCTCACTGCAGTTGCAGTCACTTAAAAAGCCCAGAAATCACAGTGAGCCAAGATACAAGTCGGCAGCTAACGACACGATGAATCGCGAGCCGATGCGTGAGAGAGTGGAAAGAATGTCAAAGACAAGAATAAATGCATTGATCAGTTCAAATACTGTCATGTCGTGGAGCACAAAGCCTTAAACAGACTAAAAGCACCACTGTTGTGTACAATAATAATAATAATAATTTGCTCCCACCACTTTTGCAAGGAAGATTCTGCTGCTAGTGCATTATAGATACACCAATACAGTCACGTCTAAAGAGAGGTGCGATTCCCAGTCGCAATCTCCGTGGTGAAGCAGAAGATATGCGCATTGCAAAGAGGCGGACCCTGAACTCCATGCCGTGTCAACTGTCTTCCTCCAATGTTGCGGATGCTGCACATGCAAATCTTACATTGTTATCGGGTGATCATGATTTAGAATCGCCATCGTGTAGTCTTGAAATGGAATCTTCAAATCCATCACCTGAATCTTAGGGTTAGAAGCCAACGAAGTCAGTCATATGCAGATTAGCTACCTAAGCCCAGAGGACATCAGAACAGAGAGGATGTGCAGAATGGGGTAAATACATAGGGCTCTTCGACTCACAAGTAGCAATTTTGGTAGGGTTTTGGAGTGCTTTGAGGGGAACAAGACAGCAGGTAGCCTACTCCATATGCAACATCTCTTTTCAAATCACTTCAAGGACAGTACAGTATGAACAGGTATTTAATATCGTGGGGGTTATTGCACGAAGAAAGGGCCATTCAAGACTACTAAGCATCACTCATGTGAATGTAGCAAAGATCGGTCTTGTTCTTTTTCCATATGGATATCTGGGTGCTTCACATGATAGAGTGATTCTAGCTGAGCAGACCTCATCCGCACTGGTGTGCTTGAGGTATCGTAACAGCACATGCGATGAGCTCATGAAATTTGAACTTGGGCAGAAATCACAGAAAATTAGTTTATATTCGACTGCTGCTAGATAATTACAAGTAAATCACTCTTATTGGCATCAAATTCAGGCCCAAATGTATGTCACAAATAGTCCTGCCTTCTTATACTCTGCATTCCCAAGCCTTCCTGTCCTTTACGTTGGAAGAAAATGAATGGAAAGATCTGTTCTTCCCCAGTTCATTGTCATTGGTGGCACTGCATTCACTGCAGTATTTCGGCATTATATTTCAGTATATGTTATTAAATATTTTATTTCCTTTCCTAATTTTATTATGGATAAAGAAATAAACATTTGACTGTAATCTTGTCGTTTTTATACAGTCTACACGGCTATAGGAATACATCGTAGTGCCGACTATAGGTTTAGGTAAATGCAGCGTCCTCCGTTGCTGCGTCGTATCCATGGCCATTGTCTCTCGACCAATCAGCGTAAAGTTTGGTTTACGGCCGTATAGGGCAACAGTGTTAGTATGACATCAAGAGCTAATCAAGATTACCTGACCACGACCTGACCATATTTTGAGAAAATGACTCGAATCATTGCAACCCTGTGTCTTGGTGGACATTTTTGCACCGAAAAGCTGATGCCTAATAGTCCCGCAACCCGCTGGCAGCACACACGAATACAGTTAAATTAAATTATGTACAAAATGCGCATTTTTATATTTTGATTTGTTGAGAAGCGGGCACATAACAATAAAAAAACTATCCAAACCATATTTCACGCAAAGAAAAATTTCAAGTTGAATACATATGCTCAAAAATACTAAACTTTGTACTAATTTAGGAAAAATTTCGTACAATTTGGCTATGCCAGTGAGTCGCAGTCGGTAAATTGAAAATGTCTGGCGTTGGAGTTGGTGGAAAAATTTACCGACTCCACAGCCCTGGTGGGAGTAAGTAGATATTTCCCTTTGACGAGGATCTTGTGTATTGAGAGAGTGCATTTTTAGCAGGTATGAAAAAGTCATCAAACATAATGGTGACGCCGCGATATTTTGCCGAGTAACATTTGGATATTTTTTTCGACTTGCGTCAATTTGTGCATTAAGTCATCTGCACATGACTCGACCGAGTCATATATGACTCGAAACTTGGACGGTCAAGACAGGCATTTTATTGCAGCTTCGACGAATAGAAAGTTATAAAAGTATTGGTAATTCGTCAGTGTGGCACTTGAAGGAGACCAGAAATGTTAATATAGAGGAAAATCGCTATATTATGAATGCAAGACATTCCATATCACCCAAGCAGAGCTGTAAGAAAAGGGATGAAAATTACTTGACCACAAAACTGAACTGACTCAACTCGAGCCAAAATTAAAAGTAATATTAACTTGTGACGCGGCACCTTGGATTGACTTGGTTACAATTTTGCCAGAATTGCGCCCGACTTTATTACTCAGATAATGACCGATTTACGATTGACAAAATTCTACAACTTGAAGGAACCAAATCCAATTGTAACAACATTCCTACCGAGCCACAAATCCCCATCACAATCCCCGAATCCTATTTTGTAATCATTCCAACCTCGGTAGAAATCCACGTTGCCGTATTTTCGCCGCTGGAAAACCTGAACGTTGGTTGATGAAATATCACGAATTGTCAAGTCTGCAAGATTCCAAATCCTACTCACGGCCCATCTCCTGTGTGCAACGCATCGTTCGCGTTTATAAATCTTCATCTCCGAGTAGCGCAGGGTGTGAATGATGACGTCACTACTCCGCCGCCACCAAAATCCCTTCTTGCCTGTTTTGTTGAAGTTCCCGTTCAGATTGCTGTTGGCGCATCTCCGGTACCACCAGCCTCCTTCGAAGTAAGAAGCGCAATTCCATGACGAATCATCATGATCCGATTCATACGTTGAGAATTGTCGATTGTTGTGATATACGAGAGCATCGCCGGTCGCGTTCCCGGAGTATCCGGATACGTGAAGAGTGAAGTTATCGGATTCGGGTCCGATGCGGAAGTGCCTGGCAAATTTGCTTGCAAATTTGCTCTGCTTATTCTATAATATATTTTGTTATCCTTCCTTTATTTTCTTATATACATTATCCTAACAAAACAACCACTCCACGGCAATTCAATATACTATGATCAATCCGGATCACGATATTCGGTCGTTGCTCTATTTGTATAGTTTATGGATTAGATTATTGAATTGGACCATGTTATTATATTGCATATAGTTTAAGTGCTCAAATCTCCACGTTCACTCTGATACATGGATAATATATTGGTATTCTTGTATTTATTTCAAACTATATACTATACCCCAACTCAAACCCTAACTCGTGAATTTATAATATTATTTCAGTTACTATTACTATGCCCTAACCCAAACCCTAACTCATAGGTATATGACTTTTTGTATTTTCAATTACATGAGCCATAATTACCTAGCATACCGAACATGCATATATTACGTCACAATATGAACTGGACTTGTCGCTAGCGACTGCTATAGGCTAAACAAAAACACTTTGATAATTCGAACTGCATAGGAATATATTCAGGTCACGAATTGCCAGGTGCTTCGGTTTTCTTCCGCTGTAACACCATCGAATGGATAAGGTTCGTATCAGCTATACTCCATGATGGTTCACACTTTCATCACTTTCGTTTTTTTTGTCTGTGCGTAATTACCTATACTTTAATTTGCGCTCTTTACTCCTGTACTATCTTATGATTTTATTCTCATCTTCGTAATATAGTATTAAGAAATGACTCCAAAACAAAAAAAAGTCGCAACTACTCCTTCGGGTCGTAAGCATTACCGGTATTTGCTACAGAAAAGGAGAAGCTAATACGCCCTACCTACATCTTTACCACCCCTGACGACGTGAGATGCTATGGTAGAGTTGCTTTGGACTGAGTCATATTCATGGCTACTATATTATTACCCTCTGCTTATTCTATAATATATTTTGTTAAATCTTATTTTCTTATTATGACTTTACCTTTATTTATACTTTATCTTCCCATAAGAACTCTTTATCCTACATACTCCCAGATTTTATGTTACATGGCTCATTGACGTTTGTTTTATCAATAATCTGTAGAATGAGACTTGGATACGCACCAATTTTGAGATTTTCCAAATCATGGACAACTCTAATAACCACCCAAGTTATGATGTGACATCCAATGATCGATGCATTCGAATAAAGCTTACCGGTATTTCGCCACCAAATGGTCTTCTTTATCTTTCGAGATCATGTTGATTTCCAATGACATGTCATCTCCCTTTGTCAACTCATGCAATTCCTCAAGTCCTGGAGACAAAACGCAACAATGCCATAAACCGCTTCACGACATAAAATATTTTAGAATATTGGAATCGAGTTGCGTTTTGTGGATTAAAGTCATTTTCTCAGTTACGGAGAATAACCCGACTTGAGAGAGTCTTTATTTTCATCCAAACGAAATGATCACAAATTGCGGAAGCTGATCTTGTGATTTTGTATTCTCTGCTAATTTATCTCGAGGCCAGCATAGCGGTAAAAATAAAAAACTTCGCCTGCAAGGGCGCAGTCAAGGGCTTCCGCGAATGGATCCATCAAATTCCTTGTCGACATTTAAAGAGAATGCATTATAAGTCAATTATTTTATGTTGTGCTTGTCAGGTCTCAATAGCAATTGAATGTAATTGAAATTGTAATTGAGCAAAATTTTTGTCAAATTACAATTACAATTACACAAAATAAAAATGCTTCAATTACAATTACATTACAATTACATTGAAAAATGTAATTAATTACATTGAAAAATGTAATTAATTACATTCAATTACAATTACAAATTACAATTGATCCAACTCTGTCACGGAGACACATGCGCAATTGTGCAATTACCGCTACCAGTTAACTGCTCTGCAATGTATGTATCGAACATTATATTGCGCGGTGTTCACAAAACATCATTTTCAACTCTGGATGGCCAGTCATGGCGTCACAAACGCATCCAGCACGACTAGTTTGTCGTGAGATAACGCTTTTGCGAAATTTTGAGCGTTACTGGTATCGGTTCACAATACGTTTTACATTGCAGTTATAGGCGATTGTCTTGCGTACCGGCGTGGTTGTGTGTCTTGTGTAGTCAGCAAATAGCTGCTCTGTGATGACAAAAGTGTTGGGTAGTGGACAACAGGACCGTGACTGCCGCACCCCAAACAAGTTCGAAGGGGCCCAAATGATTTCGTGAATTAATATAAATTATAGAGTAATTTTTTGGAAATTTATGTCACCTATTCAATTTTTTTTTGCGCCGGGCGCGCGATTTAATATTGCCTTATATTTTGATTATTAGGTAGGCTACTCATCCCCTACGAAAATACGTAGAATTTACAGAAGTGGAGACTTCGGCGTCAGCCATTACCGCGCCACGACGCACCAATACATATGAAGTTATAGGCCATGTAACATGCGACTCCGAGAAGTGTGCCATAACGATCGGCAGCGAGAAGACCTTGCCCGAGAAGGAATGCCCTTGTGGTGACCGAAAACTTCGGTATCTATACAATATACATATATGTTTAAATGCAGTGGCGGCTCGTGACAATATCGTGTGGTGGGGCAAGGGGTGTACGCGATTTTAATTGTCTAAATGACGTCACAATAGTGTATTGCGACGTGAAAATGTGACTTCGTGATGGCCACACACAATTTGAATGGGGTATAGACATTAGACATGGTTAACAATGATTACGCATTTCAAATTATTCGAGAGAAAATATGAAGTACAGTATAGTTCATACCTGCACATTTTAACGTTTGTATCAGTAGGCCTATTGCGCGCGGCGTGATTTCATAGTTGAAAAATGTTCAACGACGAGTTCATTGAAATCTGGAATACCCAGAATGAGAGCGTAAGAATCGTGAGCACATCTAACGCATCGAGCCTAATCACTGCAGCAAAGTTGATAAAAAGCGATTTTTCAACTATGGGAATTTTTCAAGTTCACTAGTGGTTACTACTACGGAAAAAGATGTATTGGAATATAAACAAGTCAACTCGAGTTGAGCAATGTCGACCATCGGGTAATATCGAGACACCGTTTGCAGTAGCCCGCATGATTCAGATCACGTTACCCAATTTCGGTCGCACTAGAGACACTGTCCCCTTGTACCAGCAGTGTAAAAGTGTATAACAAGGCGTCCTTATCCTCGCTTATACGTCAGCCTTTCATTTTTTTATCGAAGTACGTTGGGAAAAGGGTAAGAGTGCGCTTTCCTTCCGTGTACGGTTAGATCAATGGATAATTTCCAGGCTGATAATGGCCGAGTCTTGCGTAAAAACACCGAATTTAGCGTAAAATATACTGAGGAATAGACTGATCAAGCGATCAGCTGTTAGCCGTCATCGAAAACGAACTATAGCTAACGCGCTTGACATAGGGATGTCAGCAAATGGCTTGAAGGCCACAATTTCACGGTAAAATTGACATTGGAGAATATAAAATAAAGTAAAGATTTGAATGCAAACCGCGAATCTTAGTAACCTCTTTTATGAGATCATCATCTCTTCACCTATCTCAGTATGAAACACAGTTAAAATTAGCACAGACCAACACAGGCTTTTGCGTGAAATCCGCAATGCGGTAATTAGTATTAGCCCATGTGTCAGATCAGCACCCATCTCTACTATACTTGACCTCGATGACGAAATTAGTGCCCAAATCATTGAGTGTCAACCTCGGGACTTGGCACAACGTTCGATACTGAAATCAAGACATACCGTTCAAAAGCTCAAGACCGATCTAGGTATGGAGCATCGTTAAAATCGATAGAGACCAATACCGGTTTTGCGTAAAATCTGTTTGTGATAAATGGCGAGTCAGCTCTCACTCGACTTAGGAGACGAAATTACCACCCACATAGTTCCGTGATAAACTTAAAACTTGGTACGGCGTTCGATACTAACACTATGAATAACTATGCCAAATGTCATGACCGATCTGGGTATGAAACATCGTCAAAATCAATGGAGACCAATGCCCGCTTTCAAGTAAAATCTGTTTGCGATACATGACGGATTAGCACACTGTCAACGTTGGAAACGAAATTACTACCCTACACTTTAATTAACAACCCTGAAACTTGGAGCGGTGTTAAATACTACCTTCACGACATAACATACCAAGTTTCAACAATTTTCAATGTGCGAAACATCGCAAAAATCGTCCAATACCAGCTAAGGTCGACTCAACGCGTGTGCCGGTAACCGAGTTGAGATATAGATACGATTGTTACATCACACCTTAAGGGCAACCAGGCAAGTTGCCCTACTTGCTCGGTAATTTTATGAATAGGAGAGAGTAAATCACCGTTTCTTTATTGTGCGCGGATTTCAGAGAATAGACAGTAAAAGCTTGTTATGAGCGCTACCGGGGCAAGCCCCGGCTAGGCATTCACAAAGCGAAAACACAGAAGAGAATTCGATTTTCGCAGAGACTGCGCTAGCTATGGGCATTTACAAGCGAAAGCACAAGAAGAATGCGGGTTTCGCTGTGATATCGGTATATATTGTTTGCTGTGCGTCTATAAATGGTAAATGATTGTTATTGAACAGAATTTTAGGTGGGGCAATGCCCCAGTTGCCCTATAGGACGAGCCGCCACTGTTTAAATGTCCATAGTCGGCTAAATGGCTGGCGTCAAATGTTCCTGTCCTGGCGATCTGAACCCCACAGGACAAATGCCATCCCGCAGGGAAAAATTATTTGCCAGTAAAGCAATACCAATTTGAAATCGTGTGTGCCTTTTAGTTTAGGCGATTTCCATATCTTTTGACATAGCAGATATAGGAGGTCACGAAATAGCATCATGTAACGAAGTCAATATATCAACGGGTCTGCCCGAATATGTTTTTTCATATTTAGGGGTCCTACCCATTCCAACACACCTCAGCTCTACCGGTAAATTTGATTACGTGAGCAGAAAGGGGATGAAAAATCGATAGCAAAATATATGCAATTCCCGATCATATTGACCGATTCAAACATGAAATATATAAATTTTTCGCGCGTTTACGGTCCTGGTGGGGAATGAAGGCTCGGAATAAATCTGAAGTGGGGAATGAAGACAAAAAGGTTGGGAACCACTGCGTTATACATTCATACCACACGGAAAGACTATTCCTGAGTTTCTGGAGGGTGAGCGGCGGGCGGGCCACTTCTAATTACTTACTCGGTTAAAGCATGCTGTTTTTTCATTACACACAAAAATTTGTTGCCACTCAAAAGATTGCTAACTCGTACCACAACTAATTAAAAGAGAAATTTGGTCTTTGGATTCAATATTTATATTTATGTAGGGGGCGCAATATTTATTGCCTCTGCTCCCTGCATTTGTACCGCGGGACTCAAATTGCAAGGACTGGGTCATCCGGCGCGATCTTCGGCCAAGGTTCTAACACCGGCGATCTTTCTGGGATCGCACTTCGTGTTGTCTGAACATATCTGCCTTGGTGTCTTGGTGGCCTTTTTGGTGCCGAAAAGCTGATGCCTAATAGTCCCGCAACCACTGGCAGCACACACGAATACAGTTAGATTAAATTATGTACAAAAATGCGCATTTTTATTTAGGCCTATTTTTATATTTTGATTTGTCGAGAAGCGGGCACATAACAATAAAAAAACTACTGAAACTATATATCGCGCAAAGCTCGAAGAAAAGTGTCAAGTTGAATACATATGCTCAAAAATACTGAACTTTATACTAATTTACGAAAAATTTTGAACAATTTTGGGGCTGGGGACATGGCCCCTTTCGTCCCCTCCTGGCTACGCCAGTGAGTCGGAGTCGGTAAATTGAAAATGACTGGAGTTGGAGTCGTTGGTAAAATTTACCGACTCCAAAGCCATACTGGTGGGAGTGAGTAGATATTCCCCTTTGAAGATCTTGTGTAATGAGAGTGTACATTTTTAGCAGGCATGAAGAAGTCTTCAACCATAATGGTGACGCCGAGATATTTTGCCGAATCACATTTGAATATCTTTTTCGACTTGGGTCAATTTGCGTATTGACTTATCGACTTGTACTCGAATCAATGCGCATGACTCGACCAAGTCATATATATAACTCGAGACTTGGACGGCCAAGATAGGCATTTTTTTGTAGCTTCGACGAATAGAGAGTTACCAAAGTACTGGTATTTTGTCAGTGCGGTAGGCCTACTTGAAAAAAGGCTAGAAATATTAATTTGGAGGAAAATCGCTATATTATATATCATATGTTTGAATTTGGAATCGTTATTTTCACCTTAACACCAGACGAAGGAGCGGAGCTCCGAAAGCTCGTGTGATAAATAAAATTATTACATTGCAAGTGGACGCTGAATAAGGTGTGAAAGCAACGAAGATCTTTATATTATAAATGCGAGAAATTCCATATGACCCAAGCAGAGTTGTAAAAGGGCTGAAAATTACTTGACCTCGAAACTGAACATTGAAGACAATGACTCAGACTTGACTCGGTGGTGAACTGATAATGAGTTGACTCAACTCGAGTCAAAATATTAAAAGTAATATTAACTTGTGACGCGGCACCTTGGATTGACTTGGTTACAATTTTGCCAGAATTGCGCCCGACTTTATTACTCAGATAATGACCGATTTACGATTGACAAAATTCTTAAACTTGAAGTCATCAAATCCCAACATTCCTACCGAGCCAGAAATCTTCATCACAATCCCCGAATCCTTTCTTGTAATCATTCCAACCTCGGTTGAAATCCACGTTGCCGGATTTTCGCCGCTGGAAAACCTGAAACGGAATTCGACAGTTGCTGAAATCTCACGAATTTTCGAGTCTGAAATATTCCAAATTCTACTCACAGTCCATTTCTCGTGTGAACATGTTTTGCGTTTGTAAAACTTCATCTCAGAGTAGCGCAGGTTGTGAAGGATGAAGCCATCGTCCACCCCCCACCAAATTCTCTTCTTGCCTGTTTTGTTGAAGTTTCCGTTCAGATTGCTTTGGGCGCATCTCCGGTACCACCAGCCTCCTTCGAAGTAAGAAGCGCAATTCCATGACGAATCATCGTGATCTGCGTCTTTCGTTGAGAATTGTTGATTGTTGTGATATGAGAGACCGTCGGTTGCATTCCCGGTGAATACGGAAACGTGCAGAGTGTAGTTCTCGGATTCGGGTCCGATGCGGAAGTTCCTGGAGATGTCAACATTTGCAAATCAAATTAGGCCTTGCAAACCACAAGCTCATTGGTCATTGTTGCATCACAGTCACACTCTCGCAGCTCCTACTGAACTGCAGCCTATTATTCTAGACGGCATTGTTGCGTCACCATGGCAAACTTTGTTACAATGCAAAATACATATGATGTCAGTTCCAATTATTTGTAATTTTGGTGATTTAAGTTGTGAGAAATTTGTGGCCAACTCTCTAATATTTTGTTATTTTTGACTATTTTTGACAATTAAGAAAACAACACCCTAGTCATAGCGCGAGATCAATGAATTGATGCATGCGAATACAGCTTACCTGTATTTAGCCACCAAAAGGTCTTTTCCACCTTTCTTCTTCATGTTGATTTCCAACGACATGTCATCTGCCTTCGTGAATTGATGCAATTCCTCGAGCCCTGGACACCAAACGCAAAAATGCCACAGTGTTCGATACAGTAGAGAGAGAGAGAGAGAGTCTTTATTTTTCATCAAACCAAAATACATAACACTCGGCAGTGGTGGTGGTACAGAAAATATGCATGCACAGTATTCGGTATTAGATAGGAATGATCGATAAGACTGTGAGGGTCATCTAGTCTGATCACACCAGCATCAAACAGGTACACTTGACTCTAAACAGTCTGGATGTAAAAAAAGTTACAGTAGTTAAAAAAAATAAAATAGAAGAAAAATTAAACGATGGTAGCAAATGATCAATGAAGCAATGTCTGGGCGAGGTAGGGCAACAGTGTTAGTGTAACGATAAGAGGTGATCAAGTAGGGCTTTTTTGAATCTATCATAAGGCAATTCACGGATATGTGGTGGTAATGCATTCCAAATGATAGGTCCCGAGTAGTCGATAGATCTCTTAGTTAGGTTGCTATTGGGTGGGGGTAAGTAGATATTTCCCTTTGACGAGGATCTCGTGTAATGGGAATGGACATTTTTAGCAGGTATGAAAAAGTCATCAAACACAGGAGGCAGACTATTGGAAAAATATTTGTGAACAACTTTTGATACTTCGAAGCGATATAGCTCATCAACTCGCAAAATTCGATGCTTACGGTAGAAAGGCGATAAATTGGTACGTAAAGGTACAGATGAGATCAGCCGTATCGCACGGTTTTGCAGGGTTCGAATTCTGCACAGAAATGTTTTGCATGCACTTCCCCATACTACGATTCCATATTGCAGGTGAGAGTGGAAAAGAGAAAAATATATGGTTCGTAGTATTGATCTGGAAACCAAAGATTGCAGACGGGTCATTATTCCCACACACCGAGCTAGTTTTGATATTGTGCATTCAATATGCTGCTTCCAAGACATTTTAGCATCAACAGTGACACCGAGATATTTTGTTGAGTAACATTTTGGTGACTAAATCGTCAGATTGTCTAAGAAAACGATGCACACCAAATTTGACTTAATTCCAACCAGTGAAGGCTGTGCAATCTTGAATTGAAATTTTTAATTTATTAGTAAAAATTGAAAAAAAAATTTTTCAAATTTTTCTGTCAACCCCATGAAATTGTTGAGCTGTCTTCAAAGACGATGCAAAAGAAATTTAAGTCAATTCCGACCAGTAGAAGCTGAGTTATTCGAGTTTTTCGTTGATAATTTTCGGATTATCCGCTTCTACTAGTTGGATCAAGTGAGATTTGGAAAAACAATTTTATTTTTGAACAACCCTAATGACTCGACCAAGTCATATATCACTCGAAACTTGGACGGCCATGACAGGCATTTTATTGTAGCTTCAACAAATAGAGAGTTATCAAAGTACTGGTATTACGTAAGTGTGGTACTTGAAAAAAGGCTAGGAATGTTAATATAGAGAAAAATCGCTATATTATAAATGCGAGACATTCCATATCACCCATAAGCAGAGTTGTAAAAGGGCTGAAAATTACTTGACATCGAATTGAACATTGAACACAATGACTCAGACTTGACTCGGTGGTGAACTGAAAATGAGTTGACTCAACTCGAGTCAAACTATAAAAGTAACATCAACTTGTGACGCGGCACCTTGGATTGACTTGGTTACAAATCGCACAGAATCGCGCCCGACTTTATTACTCAGATCATGCCCGATTTACGATTGACAAAATTCTTAAACTTGAAGTCATCAAATCCCAACATTCCTACCGAGCCAGAAATCTTCATCACAATCCCCGAATCCTTTCTTGTAATCATTCCAACCTCGGTTGAAATCCACGTTTCCGGATTTTCGTCGCTGGAAAACCTGAAACGGAATTCAGCAGTTGTTGAAATCTCACGAATTTTCGAGTCTGAAATATTCCAAATTCTACTCACAGTCCATTTCTCGTGTGAACATGTTTTGCGTTTGTAAAACTTCATCTCAGAGTAGCGCAGGTTGTGAATGATGGCGTCACCGTCCCACCCCCACCAAATTCCCTTCTTGCCTGTTTTGTTGAAGTTTCCGTTCAGATTGCTGTTGGCGCATCTCCGGTACCACCAGCCTCCTTCGCGTCCAGAAGCACAATTCCATGACGAATCATCATGATCCGATTCATACGTTGAGAATTGTCGATTGTTGTGATATACGAGAGCATCTCCGATTGCATTCCCGGAGAATCCGGACACGTGAAGAGTGTAGTTCTCGGATTCGGGTCCGATACGGAAGTTCCTGGAACATTTGCAAATCAAATTAGGCCTTGCAAACCGCAAGCTTATAGATCATTGTTGCATCACAGTCACACTCTTGCAGGTCCTACTGGGCTGCAGCCTATTATTCCAGACGACATTGTTGTGTCACAATGGAAAACTTTGTTACAATGCAAAATACCTTTGATGTCAGTCTCAACCAATTTTCTCTCTAATTTTTGACGAGTCTGCGCACTCTCACCAACTCACTGCGCAGACCCTTGGACAACAGACTAAAAAAAAAAAAAGACATCACTTCGGATTTTTTGTGCGCAACTTAGAGGGAACATTGGTCCTCCGTGATGTCACTCTCAACTATTTGTAATTATGGTGATTTAAACTGCGAGAAATTTGTGGCTAACTCGTGTAATATTTTGTTATTTGTGACTTTTTTTGACAATTAAAAAAAACACCCTAGTCATGGCGCGAGATCGTTGAATTGATGCATTCGAATACAGCTTACCTGTATTTAGCCACCAAATGTTCTTTTCCACCTTTCCGCTTCATGTTGATTTCCAACGACATGTCATCTCCCTTTGTCAGTTGATGCAATTCCTCGAGCCCTGGAGACAAAACGCAAAAATGCCATAAAACGCTTCACGACATAAAATATTATAGAATATTGGAATCAAGTTGCGTTTTGTGGATTCAAGTCGTTTTCTCAATTATGGAGACTCTTTATTTTCATCCAACCGAAATGAATTGCGGAAGCTGATCTTGTGATTTTGTATTCTCTGCTCATTTATCTCGCTGTGATCATTGTTGTTTATATTTATTAGATTTTGTCACTGGGACTCGATACCCGATGTTACCGTTGGGGGTTGACTAAAAAAAAGGTCAACTTTCCGGCTCAGCTCCCGAGATACCCGTCGGAGCGTTACTTCAGTGCTGATTTACGGTATCTCAGTCGAATTTGGCCGTCAATTTGACCAAAATTCTCAAAAAAGAGGACATTTGGGCGACCGCCGAGGACACTTTATTATGAGTAATATTAAGAGACCTTTGGAAGCACTTTCTTTCATAATAAAGAAGTTGGAGTCGGTGTCAGGAGCATTATCACAAACTCCGACCTCGACTCCAGTCAGTCTAGAGATATTATACAATCTCTGTAGTTTTACGATCATGACAATCCGATGTTCCCCATGGCTCCAATAAATGTTTCCCATGTACGCACCGGAATTTATAAACGTCAAAATGAAATGTTTTTTGCCTTGGGAGAGATGGATGTTAGGGGTGGGATATTAGGTAGGGTTATCATACGTTCTCTTTCATGAGGATAATGAAATGTAATTGGTAAGGCGTCAGCGATAAGGATGATACCGATAAGGTGTGTAAAATTAAAATAAATGCAAAAGGAAAGAACCTCCTGATAACTACGAATTACAACATTTTGGTTTGCATTTACATTTTCACTTGCTCGGAAACTGTTAGATTGCATTTGATGAACATTAGGGTGCGAAAATTTCTGGCCCCAGGAAATTCGGCCAAGATTGGAGGTAACATCTCTACAAATGCGTGATCAAGTTTGATCAAGTCTCGGTACTGGTCAAAGATTTAAAAAAACTCTGACCGTGGTGTAGGAAATGGTTCAGCACAAGTTTCAGACGAGTTTATTTGCTGCTACTATAGTACCGTATGTCCGAATACTTCATAGTTTGTTATTGTTGCCATTGGTACAATGCGAATTTCATGGTTTGTGATTTTGATTGTTGCGCCATACTTTGCCTTTTTGGTTTTGCTTTTAAATCTGTTTAAATCCCTTTAGTGTGCCGATAACTCTTGAAAAGAGGCACCCGAAAAGTCTTCGAGTTAATAAATATTATTCTACAATGGATATTGTATTGAAAGCTATAATCACACATCCACGGGATGGGGGGGGGGGGGGGTCGTTGTTATTAATTAATCTGTCACATGTTCCATGTTGTTATTTCCTGACCTCAAGGCTGCTATATCATTGAAAGATATTGGAATCGCACCAATGTACCAGACTAAACAAAAAGGAAGATCCTCTTTGTACATCGCGGGGTGCGGTATTTTATCAGATTGCCATTCAGTGCCGACAATTGAGCCGCGTATCTGAGCAACTGACTATTCCACATACATATTAACGGCGCCGAAATTCCTACTTCTATACATTCAACGCGGCAAGCGCGAAGAAAAATTTCAAGTTTAGTTATTGTAACAAAAAATACTTATACCATATACGTTATACATTCATACCACACTGTAAGACTATCCCTGAGTTTCTGGAGGGTGAGCGTCGGGCGGGCCACTTCTAATTACTTACTCGGTTAAAGCATGCTGTTTTTTCATTACACACAAAAATTTGTCACCACTCATAAGATTGCTCACTCGTACCACAACTAATTAAAAGAGAAATTTTGTCTTTGGATTCTCTATTTATATTTATGAAGGGGGCGCAATATTTATGCTCCCTGCATTTGTGCCGCGGGACTCAAATTGCAAGGACTGGGTCATCCCGCATGATCTTCGGCCAAGGTTCTAACACCGGCGATCTTTCTAGGATCGCACTTTGTGTTGGCTGAACATATCTGCCTTGGTGTCTTGGTGGTCTTTTTGGCGCTGAAAAGCTGATGCCTAATAGTCCCGCAATCACTGGCAGCACACACGAATACAGTTAGATTAAATTATTTGCTAAATTATTTACATCATGCATATTTTTATTTAGGCCTATTTTTATATTTTGATTTGTTGAGAGGCGGGCACATAACAATAAAAAAACTACTGAAACTATATATATCGCACGAAGCATGGAAAAAAACTTCAAGTTGAATACATATGCTAAAAAATACTAAACTTTACACTAATTTACGAAAAATTTGGGGGGGCATGGCCCCTTTCGCCCCCTGGTTACGCCAGTGACCCGCAGTCGGTAAATTGAAAATGTCTGGCGTCGGAGTCGCTGGAAAAATTTAATGACTCCACAGCCCTGGTGGGAGTAAGTAGATATTTCCCTTTGACGAGGATCTTGTGTAGCCTAATGAGAGTGTACATTAGGGTTGTCCATAATTTGGAAAATCTCAAAAAATATGCCTATCCATTAGGGTTGTTCAGAATTGACCGACTTTCAAAAAGTCTAGGTTTTCAGTCCGTTTCCCATGCCTTATACCTTAAAAACAAATACTGGCTACTTTTTTTTGTACTTCATCCCCTGCATCCGTGTGCATTTTGCCGTTTTTTCATGCACCAAAAAAATTCTTCGGAATTTGGGGATTCCCCCGTTGTGAGTGACTCGACAGCAACCGCATGTGTTCTCATTGACGTGAAGCGGATGTTCTAGCGTTGATGACGCGCTAGGCACGGCAGTGAAATGGGGATCATTGATTACTCAAGTGTTTTGCTGCTTTGTTGTTGAAGAACTGTGTTTACGATTGAGGTGCAGGACTTACCAGGTAGCTTTTTAACTCATGCTGTTAGCGAGTCTAGCGCAGGATTAGTGATTATAGTATTGTAGCAGTATTGAATTGTTCGATCTAATGGACCTGATACTCTTTCTTGTCCACTGAGATAGAAAACAAAGCTTGTAAATGTCTGTTCCAGTGACTGTGGAAAACAGCCAATCGGTTGCTCTGAATTTTATGTTATTTCCTAAGATAGCAATATACTGGTCGGAGTATTTCCAATTTAGGAATCATTATCTTCTAGAATCAATAACTGGATCTAATCCGACTATTCTTGCTCAAGTTGTGCAGTATGTGTTTGACCTTAGAGAACTGAAATGTTTCCAACTATTCTTTGTTGCTTGACTGAGATGATGTATATTTATTTTTCTAGGATTAGCTCTAGTGCGAAATATCTATAAAAAAGAAGAAAATTGCCATCTAGTGATATAGTATCAAAGAAAACTAGAAGATCACGGTCGCAGACACATCATTTCCTAGCTGGGCCCTCTGAGGAAACATTACGAGATCGAAGCTGCTTACTCTTGGGAAAGTTATGCAGTATGTGTTACACCTAAGAGAGCATTCATATGCGAAAAATGAACCAGTAAAGTTACACATCCAGGACGTAGGAGATGAAGTACGGTAATACGTTTTTGGTTCCTGGCTGCCACAAAGACCATCACACAAGTCAATGCCATTGAAAGATTAGAGACAGTGTGAAAACAGAAACCAAATGGCTGTCACTAGACTAAAGGCCAGCAATATGTATCAAGAAAACAAAGTGACTTTGAAGCCAAGTTGAGTAAGCTATGGGCATGGAGGAGCTCCTGACGCGATGACGACAATTGAAGCAAGTACACTTCTCTCCGGCGATAAGAAACATGAATACAAAACATTTTATCAGGATCAAAGGGGTCCGTGATTAGCAACGATTGGTGGCAAAGATACAGTGTTGAAAGTGAAAACCATGCAACAAAAGAGACGGACCATGAGTGCGAGAGAGTGCACCAGCTTCAAGTAGCGAAGGTGAATTTACAGAGAGCTCATCTATATCTTCGCAGGTAGATGACACTTCCCACAGCAGTGATTTTGAAGTGGCGCAGTCGACATTGCTTCATTGCTTTAAATTTGTGACTCTAAAAGCGCCTGTAAACCTGTTCAACGACAAAGACATATGCCAGGTTTCCGATCGCTTGAAAGTCAGCAATAATGCTGCTACCATGATAACTGCAGCACTGATTGAAGCTTGCGATGGTGACCCTAATGACTTTCATCTTTCAAGATCTGGAACCTATCGACGACGCATTGCAAATCGTTTTAAAATTTCTGAGTCTATTGTTGAAAAAATAGCAAACGATCCACCAAAGCACATCACATTGCACTGGAATGGAAAGCTCACTGGGAGTCGTTTAGGAGAGCAATTTGAGGCCTTGGCAGTGCTGGCATCGTCTACGTGTTGTAACGCATTTGAGAAGGGCAATCTTCTTGGCATTCGAACTCTGGAGAGTGCTACCGGAAAAGCACAGGCTGATCCGTCATTTGAACTGCTGGAACTATATAATTTAACAAAAAATGTCAGAGCTCTTGTGTTTGACACAACATCCTCAAACAATGGAAAAATTGTTCTGTTACTTGAAGAATTGATAAACAGGAAAGTTTTCTACAGTCTTGTCGCCATCATATTCATGAACTAGTCATCCGGGAGATTTGGAAGTGAAGTGTCTATTTGGATCGGCGACCACAGGCCCTGAAAACACAGATTTTAATACCTTCCAAGAAGTGGAAAGATATTGATCAATTAAGAAGCTCTAAAACACTTCAGTTTGATGAAGGCAGCGGGTTGGCGATGAAAGCTGATGAAGCAAAGCAAGAATAATTCCACTGATTAAGCCATATAATGGAAAGCAGAAAGAAGTATTGATAAGAGATGACTACAGAGACTGTGCAACAGGCGCCTTGGTGATTTTAGATGACCAATATGTTGATAATCGTTTTCGCAAGCCTGGTGCTACTATAGCACTGGATGGACGAGTCAAATGCTGTACTGTCAAAAAATGTTCATGTGGAGTGAGCAAATGGGCTATTCTGAAGAGTTCATTAGAAAGTTGGTACGAATAAATATTGCCCAGTTTTCTGTCCCAGCTTAAAACTAATATTGCATGTGACGCACAGAGTAATGATCTCAAATTTCTTCATCACATGACAGACTTTACATCATGCGATTTCACAGTTGCTGATGTGGCATATAAAAAGATGTGAAAACATCATTGGCATCTCACCGAGGAAACGGTGGTATCTACAATGTTTTCGGCTAAACCAAAGATTCCTGACAAAGTGAAGCAAACGATGGCTGCTAAATTGCTGCAAATGCCAATTCTTGAACAATTTCGCAGAGGTATACCTCTGAGTCTAATCTCTGACTCTGTCTCTGAGTCAATGAGTATGGTTGCTTTAATTGGACCGGAATCATGGTTTCTATTCGATGCTATGCATGCCGAACATGATCAGTTGAGTTTTCCAGTTTCGGAATGGCATACAGATCCGCATTTTGTTACTGCTCAAGAATTTGTGAGTAGTGTTGAAGTAGTTAAAGACGCAGCAAAGCGTTTGTTAAAATTGAATACCGACTTTGATGCTTCAAAAACAGATGACTAAGAACAGCGGACGAGCCTCTTACAAGCCGTGGAAGATCACGGGAACAGATATGCCGATTTCTCTAAAGCAACCATTTCATCCACCTGATTCAAGTAGTGTTTGCCAAGTTGATCCATTTCTTTTCCTTATTGTTTCGTTTCCTTTGAACAATGTGATGTTTAAAATGTGGCTGTGAGTGAATGATACATTCACAGTTGTATTGTTGCACATGGTGTTCCCGGAAATTGATGGACAATCTCAGGTAGGGTTGAGGAGTGTAGGATATGTGATCCAACAACATGACTATCAGTCTTAGGCAGTTTTGAGGAGTTCTAAGGGAGTGTAGGACATGAAAATGGTGTCCTGAACCGGCAATACTTTCTCTAATAAGGTTATGTAGCACTCCAAACCGCAATAGCTGCATAAACCCAGCTTATATATGACGTTTACTAGCCTAGTCCGAATGGCGACACTCAAATTTTAGGGGAATCCCCTATTTTTAGCCGATAATTTTCCAGCTCAAAATGCACACGGATGCAATGGATGAATTACGAAAAAAAGTAGCTAGAATATGTTTTTATGGTATAAGGCATGGGAATCGGACTGAAAACCACGACTTTTTGAAAGTCGGTCAATTCTGAACAACCCTACTATCCATGTCTCATTCTGTGGATTATTGATAAAAAACGTCAATGAACCTGCAATAAGCTCATAGGAAAGTCGTTAACATTTGTCTAAATGCGTTTGAAAGTAGCTGCCGTAGAGTGGGCGTGTTAGCGACCATAGAACGGCGAGAAGACTAGTAATCACGAAATCACGTCTCTTGATTGGTTAATCAGCTATGCTTGAATAATCACGACCCCAGCGGATTGCTGATTTTGTGCTTCTACTAGTTCAAGAAGTTTGCTAACGGCAATGATTCGGTAAGCGCATTGTACGTTGGTGAGTTTATAATAAAATCAGACATCTGGTCATTGAATGTTTTAGTGTTCAAACTAGGTACCGATAGGTTTAGAGCAACAATAGCCTCTTGTAGGCATGACAGAGGTGAAACTGCGAATGATTGTGAACTTATAGAACTAAGTATAGATCCCAGAAATACCTATCTGATATGCTTGAGATTACGCCAAGTGATCCTGCTCTTCTGCGTGCAGGTAAAGCATATTAGACATCGCCAAACTGGTGCAGCATACCATGTGAGATGGATTCTGGACGCAATCCTGTATGCTCAGAAGATATGTGGCTCGACCAAGTAGCTTACATTGGATTTCTGAAGAAAAGTGTAACTACCACACCGCTTCAATACATCCTTTTTATGTCCATGTCTGGTTTAATTCAAGCATTAGTCGTGATGCAGCCGGTAATGATCTAAGATTCATTAAGGACATGCTAAGCAATGCAAGTAAATTGTCTTTTTGCTGGTCCCACCAGCATAGTCTGTGCTCATCTTTAGACATCTTTGCACGACATCATTGAGGACTTTGGCAGCACTTACGGGTATGATTCATTATGCTGCAATAATCTGACAAGTGCCAAGCATAAATGACAGATTCATCCAGCCCTTACAGCATTCAAGACTTCAATTATATACCACAACAACAGCCTAATAAGATCAGACAAAGTAGTGTCAATCTCAAGCTTTATATTTGTATTCAATGATGGTACATCCCCTCTGAAACTAGAAATTCGTTTGCCTCTTGCATAAGCGCCTTTGCAATATTTTTATGCTTGTTTTTGTGCTTTCCATCAATGAAATCAAGGCATACAGGCTACAACGGTTACCTCCACAATAAGCCATCCAGTCATGTATTTAAAGATATTGTGAAGCAGCTGTTCTTTGTTCATCATGTATTTCGTAACTCAACATGTTCTGAATTGATCCTAAATCATTATTTGCGGACCAAACCACAATGCGCTTACAGAATCACCGCCGTTAGCTGACTCCTTGACCAGCTGATCAACAAGCCGCCAACGTCGTGATCATTGAAGCATAACAGATTAGCCAATCAAACGCCGTGATTTCATGAATACTAGTCCGCTTGCCGTTCAATGGTCGCTGACACGCCCACTCTACGGCAGCTACTTTCAAACGCATTTAGACAAATGCTAACGACTTTCCCGTGACCTTATTGCAGGTTCATTGACGTTTTTTTATCAATAATCTATAGAATGAGACATGGATACGCATATATTTTGAGATTTTCCAAATTATGGACAACCCTAGTGTACATTTTAAGCAGACGTTAAAAAGTCATCAAACATAATGGTGACGCTGAGATATTTTGCTGAGTCACAATTGGATATTGTTTTCGACTTGGGTGAATTTGTGCATTGACTTATCGACTTGTAGTCGAATCAATGCGCATCACTCAACACCAAGTCATATATGACTCGAGACTTGGACAGCCAAGATAGGCATTTTTTTGTAGCTTCGACGAATAGAAAGTTACCGAAGTACTGGTATTTCGTCAGTGTGGTAAGCCTACCTGAAAAAAGGCTAGAAATGTTAATATAGAGGAAAATCGCTATATTATAAATATTATGTTTGAATTCAGAATCGTTTTGCGTTATTTCACTTCAACACCTGACGAAGAAGCAATGCTTTGAAAGCTCGTGTGATAAATAAAATTATTACATTGCGAGTGGACGCTAAATAAGGTGTGAAAGCAACCAAGATCTTTATATTATAAATGCGAGACATTCCATATCACCCAAGCAGATTGTAAAAGGGCTGAAATTACTTGACCTCGAAACTGAACAGTGAACACAATGACTCAGACTTGACTCGGTGGTGAACTGATAATGAGTTGACTCAACTCGAGTCAAAATATTAAAAGTAATATTAACTTGTGACGCGGCACCTTGGATTGACTTGGATACAAATCGCACAGAATCGCGCCCGACTTTATTACTCAGATACTGACTGATTTACGATTGACAAAATTCTTAAACTTGAAGGAATTAAATCAAATTTCAACCTTCCTACCGAGCCAGAAATCTTCATCACAATCCCCGAATCCTTTCTTGTAGTCATTCCAACCTCGGAAGAAATCCACGTTTCCGTATTTTCGTCGCTGGAAAACCTGAAACGGAATTCAGCAGTTGCTGAAATCTGACGAATGGTCGAGTCTGAAATATTCCAAATTCTACTCACGGTCCATCTCTCGTGTGAACATGTTTTGCGTTTGTAAAACTTCATCTCCGAGTAGCTCAGGAGGTGAAGGAGGTGGAGACCCTGATCATCAACATCCGCATAGCCATCATACCCCCACCAAATTCCCTTCTGGTCTGTTTTGTTGAAGTTTCCATTCAGATTGCTCTCGGCGCATCTGGCATACCACCAGGCTCCCTTCCATTCAGTGGCGCAATTCCCATTCAACCAGTCGTGATCCGCGTCCTTCGTTGTGAATTGCTGATTGTTGCTATATGTGAGAGCATCTTTGGCATTCCCGGAGAATCCGGAAACGTGCAGAGTGTAGTTCTCGGATCCGGGCCCGATGCGAAAGTTCCTGGAAATGTCAACATTTGCAAATCAAATTAGGCCTTGCAAACCACAAGTTTATAGATCATTGTTGCATCACAGTCACACTCTCGCAGCTCCTACTGAGCTGCAGCCTATTATTCCAGACGGCATTGTTGCGTCACGATGGCAAACTTTGTTACAATGCAAAATACCTATGATGTCAGTCTCAACTATTGGTAATTTTGGTGATTTAAACAGTGAGAAATTTGTGGCTAACTCTCTAATTTTTTGTTATTTTTGACTTTTTGACAATTTAAGGAATAGTTTTATTAAAAATAATAAATGCAACAAAACCAATCCATCAACAGTACTGCTGCTGGATGCTGCTGTGTCAGGGAGAGAAATATAGAGTTTTGTGTCCAGCAATAGCTTCTTTCAACTAATTTTGACGATGCCGCTAGTCGAATGAGGACGACTAGACTTGGTCGACTCAGCCGTTTCTGGTCTTGCTTTAACGAATGCATCAACTTCTTCATTGCAGCAGGGTAAGTCCATGTCAAATCAACCGCTCTTGTCACCACTAGGTCTCAGATTGCAATGAAAATGGAGGGGTAGATCTGGTATCCAGTTCTGACTGCAGCAAACTTAATTTTATCAAAATTGGTCAACCCATCACAGAGTTGTCGCATTTTGAAAAATGGCAATTGTGTGCTCACCCAACCATGAAATTCAATTAGTTTTACATTACCTGTTACAGTAACGTTTATAAAACAGCATAGTCAAGTACTTGAGAGTTGATTATGGTGTCTAATGATAGACTAGAAGAAACTCTTGCTATTGAAAGGAAAATTGTCACTTAATCAAGTAGGGTCAGGGGTTAAACCCACCTCATAAACTGACACTTTTCAAAATCGTTCATGCGTAACATGAACTTCAATTATATCTAGCGTAATTCTGTCTACAAGAAAATTGGAAAGTAACATGTCATATGAAAGCTTGTTTGGAGAGGAACATGGCTGACATGTTTTGCTAGCTAATATTTGACGGATAATACCTCTAAATTAACTTAACATAAATACTTCTGAGTCCAGGGGGTAATTCAATTTGAGATTAATCAAAAGAGGGATTGGGTATCTCTTATCAATTTATCAAATATCAATTTATTTTAAATGAATTACATTAGTAGTTTTCAAGTTATTGAATGATACAAAACAAGCTTTTTATGCTCATCCAACCGCGAAATTCAAGTAATTTTTCAGGCTGATTTGAAATTTTCTGTAAATAAGCTATTTTGACAATTAGAGAGTTGTTCTATTTGTTATGTTGTATAAATTGATCTATTCTATCATGCAGGACAAAAATTACTGATTTTTGGTTGACATCCCAAAATGTAACTCATTAACCCCAGAAACCACTGAAGCGTAACAAGAATATTTCAGGGGTCTCTCTCTCATTTCTGTCTGCTTCAAAATTTTTGTAAATGGTGTCATATGAAAGCTGTTAGAACAAAGAATTTCTAGAAAATGAGTAACATGCTGGAGTTTGTCTCAAGGGAACACAGCAACTAAGATATCGAACATCATTTTTTAGGAAAATCACTACATTTTCATGACCTGAAATATACCCTGTTTTCAAAACTTTGTAAGTAAATATTAGCCTACATAAAAACTTGTTTTCTAAGGAATCTATGTTATAACAGCTTTCATTTGCCACACTTCATAACTTTTTTCAAGTAGACAGAAATTAGAGGGAGACTCCTGAAATATTGCCATGCTTGAGTGATTCCCAGAGGCACCATCTTTCAACTTGAGCTAAATTCAGGGCCGTGCACCAAAAATCATTAATTTCGCACTTGAATGATAGAATAGATCAATTTATACAACATAACAAAGTGAACAACATTCTAAGGTCAAAGTAGCCCATTTACAGACAATTCCAAATATACTTAAAAACAGCCCTTCAATTTCGCGGTTGAATGGGCATGAAAAGCATGTTTTTCATCATGCGATAACTTCAGAATTACTCAAGTAATTCATTTCAAATAAATTGCAATTTAGTGAGCCATACTTCATGATGTTTTGAGCCAAATTTCAGCAAAATCTGACACTATGTGGTGACGAAATCCATTTTTTTGGTTGCTCAGACATGGAATTACCCAGCAATCTAGAGCAGGTGTAAAAATATCACAAAGTTTTATAACAAAGTCGAATCGAAGGCAGCATACCAAACGCTATTCCGAAGTATCATAAAAATGAAGGATTGCCAACTGCATCCTACCTAACTTTTCGACTCTTATGGTGATAGTGATAAGTTTTCATCTTTTACTGAGCGGTCAATCTTTAGAGGTTCAGTCACAGATATCTGACACTCCTCATTCAGTAAATAAAGTAACTAATATGATTACTTGACCACACATGTACACAAACAGAAGTTTATTTTCAAAAGTCTGGCAACTCTTCCATTAAAAGGAGTTCAGCGACATGACCATTATGGGTAATGAAGTGTGCAGGTTATGGACTCCCTTTATAGTAACTAATGCCTTTATACATCTTTTTTCTTCATTGATTTTCAAGTGGTTTTATTTCAGACTGCGTACACTTCTACTTTACAAGTATTTCAAGGCATACATATCTCAGTTATTTGCACATGCACATGAGCGTAAACAATAACTACTTCGATGACTCACATTCAATACTATCTATAAACGGTTAGTTACCGGTACACTCTTACAATACTAGCTGACACAGTACGGTTTCACTTACCGATTTCGGACACTTTGCATAGCTTTAGAAGTGCGTTCCTCTGACATTACCACAATATTACACTAGTGCGTGAAAATTAAGTATGAACGGCACTACTGCAGTACGACGGCACTATACGTGTGAGAGTTGCCCGTGTTTAGTTGTCAACTTTCTCGCGTGTTGCGCATCACGGATACGTCATTGAAGAGCTTCTTGGAGGTACAGAACTTCAATATACAATTGAATAGTATATTCATATTGAAATGAACCCGAATATTTTTGGCTGACACTCGTCAGGGGTAATCGTCAGCATCTAGTAGACAATATACTATTCAATTGGATACGCCATTGAAGCAAAATAGTTGGTAGCGATTCACATTTGAAAATGACTCTGCCTTTGGTTGTCTATAAGTCCGTACCTTTGGTCTTAACGGCGTCCGGTCACCTGTCGGTATATGGATGGGTTTTGGCAGCGATGTAAAGACATTGTAGGTACGGCATATTGCGTAATGAAGCAACCATACGCGACATAACATCTGCCTCTATGAATATCTCCTTCACAGCTTCCATGATCCCACTCAAAGACCCAAATCCACAGCAAATCTAAGCAATCAATCCTACCTAACAGCCAACAGGAATAACAAGGACTTCTGCTGTCAACTACTTGACGTCATTTCACGGCTGGATGATTTCGTGTCTGATTTTAGGAATTTCGATTTGTAATTCAAATTACTTGAAAACTATGGGGTAATTTCCATTTTTATTATTTTATTCATATTCCTAACCACATAATGTACGAAATAAGGCAAAGTCATTTTGAAGATGCGGTTGACCTTTAAAAAAAAACGTAGTCATGGCGCCAGATCAATGAATTGATGCATTCGAATAGAGCTCACCTGTATTTAGCCACCAAATGGTCTTTTCCACCTTTCTTCTTCATGTTGATTTCCAACGACATGTCACCTTCCTTTGTGAATTGATGCAATTCCTCGAGCCCTGGAGACCAAACGCAAAAATGCGACAGTTCATACGTGTTAGATAATATCCGTGGCTTGTCTATGTTATAAAAACTTATAACATATGAAAAAGGAAGGATATTTCGAAATAGATATACTTCCATATTAATTGTGCAGAGAGTATGCTATACCAAAATACAACAATTTTGCATGTCACCGTGAATAATATGTTTGCATAAGTTTAATGGTTACATGAAAGTCATTAAACCATCATATAATTTTCGAAGTAAATTAGTAGTACTGCTAGAGTCGGAGTAGGAGTCGGAGTCAGAGTCGGTGTGTTTATATAGCTCAAGTGGTTTAAAGCAGTGACTCTCAACCGGCCCCAAAAATTTAGTGAGAAGTCGCTTTATGACAAAAAAATAAAATTTACATTTATAAAATACTCTTGCTTGGCTTGGCCTCTGTAGCTTTTAATTATAGAATTGCAGGAAAGTTGTGAGTAGACTATGCTAACGTTACGTCACTGCTGTTTCAATGCAATGTGCCCTAACTTTCCAGTTGAACGAGAAGTAGCTATAGATATATATAGGTATGGATAACTTTCAAAACCGAGGAAAATCCTGAAAAAATGGTAAATTTTTCCCACTTCGTGGTCGCTTGACTAAAAAAGAAAAAGAGGCTCAACTCCCGGAAAATACAGTTTTTCTTTCACATTAACAGGTCGTTGACTGAAAAAAGGTCAACTTTCCAGCCCAGCTCCCGAAATAGCCGCCGTACCTTTCTTACAGTGCTGACTTAATGTCAGTCGAATTTGGCCCTATATTCAAACAAAAAAGAGGACAAAATCTCAAAAAATGAGGACATTTTGGCGTGCTCCGAGAACACTTTAAAAAAATCAAAAGAGACGACAAATCCTCTTAAAAGAGGACGTATGGTAAGCACCCCAAACCCCCCAATTGAGGAAGCCGAGCTCGAAGGGGGCCCGAAATTATTTCGTGAATTAGCATAATTATAGAGTATTTTTTGAAAATTTATGCAACTTTTTCAAAAAAATTTCGCGCTAGGCGTGAATTAAAATCGCCACATATCTTGATTAATAATTATTGGCTACTTTTCCCCTTGAAAAAATTAGGCAAGATTTTTAGAAATACCGTAGGCATATCGGCGTTGGCCATTACCGCACCACAACGCCCCAAGACATATAAAGTTTTAGGCCATGTAACATGCGACTCCAAGAAGTGTGCCAGAACAATCGGCAGCGAGAAAAATGACTGCTTTTATGCTGACCCAAAATTTCGTTATATATACAAAATAGCCTACATGTAGGTTTAACTCTTTCGACGCCGAGCTAAATTTGACGATTGTCTTCAAAACGCCGCGATTTTCACCAAATAACCCCAATTTCAACCGATCGTAACTTCGTCGCTACCTTAGTTACCGAGACGTACCTACGTCCGTATTGTAGCCGCGAACGATATCTATCTAATGATGCGTAACGTGCCTTGATTGATCCTGTCGTGTTGCTAGGACAGGCTTCGGTACGAACTGAAGTTTGGCTGATTTCAGGCGCGCTGCTGCCAAGGTATGGATTTTGTTGGTGTTTCTATGGTACTTATAGATTAGCTGTGACGTTGTAAATTTCACAGAATGTTCTTATTATATTATATATCGATAATATATTATCCTTAAATCGTTAATCCCTTTTCAATGGCAACGCGGAGGTTCAGAACCGTCGTGAAATACTGCTGCCGACATGATCTTCGGCCGTCGATGCTTCAAGATTATCATTGTGACGTCAAATCCACAATAATGGCTCGAAAATTTGACTTTTGCTAGTACCGGTACTCAAGTTTGTTTTTCAGGCGCAGTAACATACCGACGGAGCCCATTTGTGTACGATTACAAGCAACGATCTGCACAAAAACATCATTATTTGTCTTCGTTGAGTCCTCGTCATCTCCCGACGCAATTTTACGTTTGAAAAACTTGTATAAATACGTATATATTGGTGTGAAGTCTGTGTTGTCGCAGTACATGTACTGACTTGGTGGCTTTAGTAGATCCGTATATTAACTTAACGCGCGATGTGTCGCTAAAGATTGGTGATAATGATGTAAAATGTCTTTAGGTATTGACATCTGTTGAAAATCATTACCGTCGTGGAAATATATATCGAATAAAGTTACTATTCCGTACAGGTAATCCAGCGAAATTGCCTCGTAGTAGCAAGTCTTGAATTTCGAATTCATTACCGCACAATGCCCCGACTGCCGTGGACGCAAAACGGCATGTCAGATTTTCGAGACAAAAATACGCTCTCTCGATTTAGCGAACATATGGGGATACGCGGCGTTTTGAGGACAATCTCTAGCGAACATATGGGGATACGCGGCGTCGAAAGAGTTAATTGTCCATTATAGGCACCTAAATGACTGGCGCCGACTGTTCCTGTCTTGGCAATCTGAACCTCACAAGACAAATACCATCCCGCAAAATTATATGCCAGTGAAGAAATACCAATCTGAAATCGTGTGATCTTTCAGTTTAGTAGGTTTGGGCAATTCTACATTTTTTGATATAGCAGACAGGAGGTCACGAAATAACATCATGTAAAGAAGTCATACCAAGGGGTCCGCCCGCCCGAAGATATTCAATTTTATGGGGTCTACAGTTTCAAAGGCACCTCTCTCTCAGCTCTATCGGTAAATCTGATTACGTGAGCAGAGAGGACAACCATGCAACCATGAATTATCAAAATATTCGCGCTTCGCGCTGGCTCACTGTACTGAAAACGTACTACGACCTCAACGCAAGTTTGGTTTTTATTAACTAAATGAAGACTCAAGCAACTAAACGCGATACATGAAAACACTCAATATATAGGTAGGGTAATACGAGGGTAATCAACACAAATGATGAGATCACGAAGGAACAATAATCACCACAATCACCCCTCCTTAAAAATAAGACTACACTATAAATAAATCGTTACAAATGACAAATTTTAAAGGTACAAACAAAACAATTTAGGCCCAATCTCCGTATCTATCAGGAGGCCGACGGACGCGAGTAGATCGACGGAGAGATACTTCAGGCATCGGACTGCCATCGACGTCGTCTGGGCGATCTACTTGAGAATCGGTGTTCGTGCGTTCTTTCTCAATTGACTTCATCGATTCTTCAACCACTTGTTCACGCTCCGCTATCTCATCTTCCTCAGTTTCAGACTTTGAGCGCAATGATTCTGTTCGTTCACGAGGAGGACACGGAGCAAGGTCTTTTACAGATACCGTAGTTTCACGACCGTCTCGGCGCTTGACAAGAGCATACTTTGGATTTTCTTCAATGAGTTCGACATATTCGCAAAGAGGATCGCTTTTATTTCGGACAAATTTCCTCAGGAGCGCATCTTTGCTGGATATCATCCAATCTGGAATAGATTGACCGTGCATCGATCGACGACAAAATGAAAAGAAACGTTCATGCGGAGTGACTCCGGTGGCAGTACATAATAATGACCTTATATAGAGTGCAAGGCGTCTGCTAACACCACTTCCCAAGCGCTCTCTGGCAATTTGTGAGATGCGAGTAAGAGTTTAATTGACCTCCATATCGTCTGATTAGCCCGCTCACACTGACTGTTACCCGTAGGGTGGTAAGGAGTGCTACGACTGGTCGCTACACTCTTTCGGATCAAAAACTCGTGGACATCTTTAGAGAGAAAAGACTTTCCCCTGTCACTATGTACATAGCCAGGTAGTCCGAACAAAGCGAACAATGACGATAAACAGCTAATAACAGTCTGCGACGTCATATCGGCGCTTGGGAAGACGAAAGGAAAACGACTGAATTCGTCGATTACAACAAGCAAGTAAGGTCGCTTTCCAGCGACTGGTCCCTTGAAATCTATACTCACGCGATCCCATGCCCTAATAGCTTTAACGAGAGTATAAGCTTCTGGTCTGAAAAATCGAGGTTTAATTTCAGCACATTCTGGGCAATCTCGGCACTCCTTTATTTCTTCTGTGGAAAAAGGTAAACATTTAGCTCGAACGAAATGCATCATCCATCGCACTCCTGGGAGCGACAGAGTTACGTGAATATTCCGTAAGCTCGATCCTGTAAAGGCACAAACTCTCGACATCGAATCGGCGGCTACGTTATCTTTACCAGGTCGATGCTTGATCTGGTATTTGAATGCACTCAATTCGAGTTTCCACAAGGACAATTTTGTATTCTTGATCTTACTGCGATGAGATTTCGCGAATATGAAGGACAGTGCCTTTTGATCCGTGATCAAGGTAAACGGTTTGATATGCAGTAAATATCCCCACTTACGTACTGCCTCAATAATGGCAGCTGCTTCTTTTTCTACGGCAGCGTACCTCTTCTCATGCTTGTTCAGCGTTCTGTGCGCAAACGCAACCGGCCTCCCTCTTTGACTGAGTATTGCAGCAATGGCGAATTCAGAAGCATCACACTCGATGGTAAATTCTTCATCCTCCAGAATGCAGCCGAGACTTGACCGTAGGAGATCGTTCTTCAATTGCCGAAATGCCATCAAGGCTTCGCTGCTTAACGGAAATGTCAAATCGTTGTTACATAACGGACCAATTTTACCGGAAAAATTCGATATCCACTTCGAGTAGTAAGAAAACATTCCCAGACAACGTTTCAAACTTTTTCCGTTAAAAGGCGCAGGTAAGTCAACCAGAGGCTTCAGATGAGCAGGATCAGGCTTTATGGAGTCATGAGCGACGAGGTGTCCCAAAATGGACAATTCCTTAACACAGAACGTGCACTTGTTAACATTCAGAGTTAGATCACAAACCTTCGCGGCGGTTATAAAAGCTTCCAACCGTTCATCATGCTGTTGCTTTGTATCGCCATAAATGGTGATGTCGTCTAGATAAGCGACAGTGCCTTTCAGTACGTTGCCTTCTATAAATCTGTCAATAAAGCGTTGAAACGCAGCAACTCCATTAGTGACTCCAAAGGGAAGCCTGCAAAATTGATATAGACGACCACAAGCTTCGAATGCAGTAAAAGGCTTATCATTACTTCCAAGAGGTACCTGATGGTAAGCGGACTTCAAATCTATCGCAATGTACCATTTACCCCGAGCTACTTCATTTACAACGTTTTCAATCTTCGGAAGCGGATACGCATCTAGCGGAGTATAGCGGTTGATTGTTTGAGAGTAATCAACGACCAATCTCTTCTTGTGTCTGGAGTACTTTACCACTAAGACCTGAGCTCTCCACGGAGACGAGGAAGGTTCAATCACCCCAGATTCCAAAAGTTTTGAGACTTCGTCACGTATAAACACGTTGTCATCATTACTGTAGTTTCTAGACTTGGTAGCCAAGGGCTGCACGTTTCCATCTACAAACCGAAAAATACACGGCGTCTCATCCACTTTAGCAGCTATCACATTACAAGCATCGGTTGCTGCTGCTGCCGTATCAGCGCTCCCGTCAGCGCTTTCATTTGTAACCATACCATCGCCACTGCCACTTGCTCTGCCGCTGTTGATGGTTAGATCTCCATCGCCACTGAATTCAAAAACAACTCTTTTATGCATTTCGAAGAAATTATGGCCTAGAACCAAATCGCAACAAAGATCGTCGAGAACGCCGAACCGAACAGACTTATATATTCGATTACCCAAATCCACAGGAACACAATCGAAACCGTTGACTTCGGCGGCGAATTGTCCTGAAGCAAGTTTGATCATGGTTTGCAGTCCTCTGCCTTTCAACCCAAGCGAAGCGGCTACTTTAGAATCTATGTAATTTTCTAAAGCTCCGGAATCCAGTAAGGCACGCAACTTTGCTTTACGAACATAAGCGGGGACAGTAGTGTTGGACAGCGAGGAACAGCCATTAGATGCAAGAATGGACGAGATTCGAGGTTCGGTGACAGACGCAGCTGTTTTCACTACTTGCGATCGACACATTTTACTGAAATGTTCTTGCCTTTGGCACTTGAAACACCTCACGTACCGAGCAGGGCATAGGGCACGGTCTAAAACGTGACTGTTACCACAAAATATTCACTTCGACGATTGACGACGGACTACCGCAGCTTCACTTGCATCATTATTCGAAGATGTACGATCCGTGCAAGCCACGCCATTAACATTAGCGATCTCGCTTGCATCATTATTTGCAGCAATGTGTGCGGATGCGCAATCTATGTGAGCCATGCTATATATTCACAGTAGCGGTGGTCTCATAGGAACGAGAGAAGCACTCTGCTTTCTCCATAGTGTCTGCAACTTGAAGCGCTTTATCCAAAGATAGTTCCTCGTGTTCCAGAAGACGGAGACGTATATTTGCTGATCGCAATCCAGAAATGAACGCATCGCGTACAGATTCTTCCAAATGCGTTTCTGCGGTAACCGGCTTGAACTCGCATTTCTTGCCCAATGTTAACAATTCTTGTGCAAATTCAGATACGCTCTCACTCGTCATTTGTTTTCTGGCTGAGAGGTTATGACGAGCGTAAATAGTATTGTTCTTCTTGAAATACATCTTCTTCAATTTCTCCATTGCTTCAAGGTAGTTCTCCTTATCTTCAATATACGAAAATATCTCAGCACTCATGTATCCACCCATAATAGCGATCTTATTGATGGCGGCAAGGACGGGTGGATCCGACCCACTTCCAGACGATGCGGAGCCGGCATTTCTTGATTGCTCAACGGCTTCAATATAGCTCTCCAACATACGCTTCCAATGGTTGAAAACCTTCTGGGAATCCACTGCACGTGGTAACACTTCCAACACTGGTACGCGGATGAGCTGCTCGTTGTAAGCAGCCATGTCGTTTAGTTAATAAAATTGTACTGAAAACGTACTACGACCTCAACGCAAGTTTGGTTTTTATTAACTAAATGAAGACTCAAGCAACTAAACGCGTTACATGAAAACACTCAATATATAGGTAGGGTAATACGAGGGTAATCAAAACAAATGATGATATCACGAAGGAACAATAATCACCACACTCACTAAACAATACTACTTTAATTTCGTGGCAAAAGCGAAAAACGTGATGCCGAGTCAGTTTATCACCCCATTGGAGCCCGGGGGGGGGGGGCTGACGAAGTGCTGTTACATTCCTGTCAACGGGTATACCCCCGGAGATGTTTAATTATTATTGAGGGGGCCTATACCTTTTCAAACACACCACACTCATCTATACGTCGGTAAATCATATTACGTGAACAGTGACAGGATGAAAATTGATAGCAATATATGCAATTCCCGATCATATTAACCGATTCAGTCATGTAAAGAAATTTCTCGCGCTTCGCGCGTTTACCCGAGAAAAGCTGATTCACTAAATGGGCACCCTATGCAGCAGATAAGTCGCGGCGAACAGTGAACAGTTTGAAGTCTTGCCAGGGCAATATAGCCATCAAAGGTTGATTGTTCTGAACAATGGAAGTGCGGCAACACAATGACCATAACAATCGCTCATGGCGTCGAGCGATTTATCGGAACAATGCTAATTTTCATATTTTGATGAATATTTGGGTCCGTTTCATTGCCTTGGTATTCGTGCGGCCCCGACCGTCTCTGAAATTTTAAATTTGGCCCTCACACCGAAAAAGGTTGGGAGCCACTGGTTTAAAGACTCGGGAATCGGAGTTGGAGTCGGTTTATAGAAAATGTCTGGAGTTGGAGTTGGAATCGGTGGTAAAATTTACCGACTCCACGGCCCTAGTGGGGGTAAGTAGATATTTCCCTTTGACATGGATCTTGTGTAATGAGATTGTACATTTTTAGCAGGTATGATAAAGTCATCTAACACAATGGTAACGCCGAGATATTTTGCCGAGTCACATTTGGTTATTTTTTCGACATGGGTCAATTTGTGCAATGTGCATTGACTCATCGACTTGTACTTGAATCAATGCGCATGACTCGACCAAGTCATATATGACTCGAGTCTTAGACTGCCAAGATAGGGGCATTTTATTGTAGCTACGACGAATAGAAAGTTATCTACGACGAATAGAAAGTTACCAATTATCGGTAACGTAGCCTATTTCGCATGCGTGGTAGGCCTACTTGAAAAAAGGACTAGTAATGTTATTATTTAGGGAAAATCGCTATATTATGAATGCGAGGTATTCCATATAACCCAAGCAGAGTTGTAAAAAAGGGCTGAACATGACTTAACCTCGAAACATGAACATTGTACGCAATGACTGAGACTCGAGTCTCAACACTATATGACTCCGACTCGTCTCGCTGCTATCCGACTTGGACTCGGACTTGACTCGAGTCAAAACTCGACTCGTGAGCTCGTGAGCTTGAGACGTTGGTGACAACCCTACCCAGAAGCAAGTTATTTGCTATTCAGATAATGACCGAATTACAATATCGTCAAAATTCTACAACTTGAAGTAATCAAATTACAACATCCCCACCGAGCCAGAAATCTCCATCACAATCCCCGAATCCGTTGACGTAATCATCCCAACTTCTGAAGAAATCCACGTTTCCGTATTTTCTTCGCTGGAAAACCTGAAACGGAATTCATCAATAAACAATCGAAGTTGCAGAAATCTCAGGATTTGTCTTTTTTCTCCGAGTCTGCGTTCGACGTAACGGCTCAAAACTTTGTGTCGCCTCGACCCGATTTCAACTGTTGCACATCTTAAACCAATCTTCATATCTTAAAGATTCCAAATTCTACACGCAGTTAGGGTTCTGGTATAAATCATTTTGCCCTTGATTAAAATCAATTAAATAATTCAAATCATGATTTTTTTTTGTTTTTTTACTTATAATAACTATAACAACACGAACAAAAGAAAATGGGATGAATGACGACCATGTCAATCAGGGTGATGAAGGATAGATAACGCTTTAATGTGGAGCTGTGAATTATCATCCAGATAGCTGAAAACGTTCAGCCTATGTGGTAATGATAGCTGAAAAGTTTAACGTATGTGATAACGATGGGTCGCCCGAATCATTACTGATCTTTTTTAGTAGCGTGGAAACATGTTGAGTCAAATTGGGACCATCCATAATGGGTAATAATTTTGAACGAAAAATTTGTTGACTTTGATTTTGCACTTGATTTAGGCTAATTTTGGAGTGCTGATTCCAAAATTGCCGCTGGTTTTCTTCTACTACGTCAAGTTTTTGCTCTACAGCATATGCCCAAAATATGCAAATTTTCACGAATTTAGCAATATTACTTTTCAACACCATATAAAAATATCTACACTTTTACCATATATCAAGTTATATTATAGCCAAGGACTGAATTGAATCATTAAAAAAAAGATACTGGTGTCGATCTAGGCAGATGCTTTCACCCACTTTTGGTTGGAGGATGCAATCATCCGAGGATATTTCACACACATATTTGATGCAAACTGCAGGATACGGCAAGAAAAATAAGCATTACATTTACTATCAGCTATAGGTCCAATGCCCCATTCAGCTTATTCAGTGTAACTTGAAACTCCTATAGGCTCGATAATTTGGATCAAGATTAAGATCTTAGGGATAGCAGGCCAGCCAGGCCTAATGACGAAGATTTTGAAATCGAAAATGATTTAGAACAAGTTATTGATCTGACATAAGCTTCGGGGTACTTGGAATAGAAATCTTGGAAAATTTTAACATCCTTACGAAGTGAGAAAAGATTACTTGGCAAGGTAAAGAAGGTATCTCACTTTTCATCCCTCATCATGAGAAACAGCCTTTTCTTCGTAGGCCTACTTTCGGTAGCTTTGTGTATTGCCGTGATACTGGCATTGGCATGATACCGTTATCATGGATTACTGGAGGAGTTAGGAATTTCGATTTATGATTCAAGTGCACGGCAAATGCCTATAGGTAGCTCGAAAAGGGTCACAAAGTGTGGCATTCTCTAAAATGGCAACGTCTTAGGTGCAGTGACAATTGCACAATCAGATAGTCTTCGTGAATAATACAGCAACATTGAGAATAATACAGAAACATTGAATTGTTGCAATATCACAAGCACGATTGGATCATATGTGTCAGCTTTTAAATATTGTGTTTTCTTAGTGGTCAGACAATAAGGATTCACATCTATGTAACCCTGATACACATGTGCCACAGCCATGTTTATGTAGGACAGCAGACATTCAAAAAAGGAAAAAAGCTAAACTATCTAAATAATTTCCCTGAAAACTTGACAGTCAGAGAGGGGCAAGGAGAAAATGTCCCCCAGCATCTGAACCTGATGGGGGCAAGATACCAGAGTAGATTGGAGCTTACATATGTTAGCTGACTATTGCTCGAGTATCAGACAACCTGCAGAATTATGGGTTATTAGCGTAAATTTGGACCCTGAAACTCTCACTTTACTTGTCCTGTAGAAGCAATATCAGTTTATATCAACGAAATGAAGCAGTGAAAATGTTTATTTGAAGTCTATTGATTTACTTTCGAGTTTGACTGCTTGTGGTTTTTGAAACGTTTTGGAGAATAAACACAAAATATTAAAAGTAACAGTGCTATTATGTACGTTATGAGACAATGTGGTGGGTGCCTAACGCAAAAACTTGACGTGATAGTGAAAAACGGTAGTCATTTTTTATTTCAGCGTACAAAGGTTAGTCATGATCAATTGTCTGATCAAAGTTAACAAAAATTGTGTTAACCAGTGTAATAGTTTCATCTTCATCTTGATCGGTGGAGTGGTTTCTGCCAGCAAACTGGATCAGAGATGAGGGAATCTTTCGAATTCAATAGAGACTCTAAATTGCGCTTCGCTCGCGGTATCCAACCAGTGCCTGGGAAGTAGCAGCAGCACGCCGCAGACTACTAACTAGCATCCACAGCAAAACGCTAACATATTATGATTGACTACCGGTATCGCTCTTGCCTCTGTCAAATAGCTGAACTGGTTGCCAGTAAACTCGCCCCAAAGTAAATTCGGCCCAGGCAAATTCGGCCATTACATCAGTAAATTCGGCCCACCAAGAATATTGTATTTTTATGTATTACCAACCGTTAACATGAATTAATTACATAATTATACTATTATTAAGTGATTTGGATGTCAGGGTATGCGTAGATCGCGTAATCACGGGAGATAGCGCGAATATTCACGGGGACCGAATTTACCGACGGCCGAATTCACCGGTCAATTCACTGGTTACTCGGTCAATTCTGCCCTCGGAGAATTTTTTATAAAAATGTATTACCAACTATTAATGTGAATTAATTTCATAATTATATTATTATCAAGTGATTTGGAGAACAGGGTATGCGTATAAATATATAAATGTATATATATATGCCGATGTTTACGGGGCCGAATTTACCGACAGCCGAATTCAATCGGTATATTCGGCCCTCGGAGAACATTGTGTAAAATTGTATTACGAACTAATGCTGTGTATTATATTACATAATTATAATATTATCAAGTGATTTGGAGGTTAGGGGTTAGGTTTAGGGTTAGGATTAGCGTTAGGGTTAGGATTAGGATTAGGGTTAGTATTAGGGTTAGGTTAGGATTAGGGTTAGGTTAGGATTAGGGTTAGATTAGGATTAGGGTTAGGTTAGGATTAGGGTTAGGTTAGGTTAGGATTAGGTTAGGATTAGGTTAGGATTAGGGTTGGGTTAGGATTAGGGTTAGGGTTCAGGTTAGATAATGGTATTGTAACTGTTGTTGTTACTCTGGCCCTGGCCGAATTTACTGAGGGCCGAATTCACCGACGGCCAAAGTGACCGAGGGCCGAATTCGACGGGCCGAATTTACTTTGGGGCGAGTTTACTGGCAACCAGCTGAACTATACCGGCGCCGGTGAAGAGATGCTATCTCCGGTTTATATAAAACGTATGATTGTCCGATAATAGACGATTTCCACTCGATGCGCATGGGCGGCGCCATTGTTACGAAAGGCTGGCCAGTGGCCAGTTGTCGGAGCCTACGTTTCGTAACTCATCACTTTTGAAGGGGCGTAACGTAGGTCATTGTAGTTGTCGAGCTGCGCTTTTCTATATAGCATGAGAAATCGAGGCCGAAGGGGGAAAGGTGTGTCACACTCTCATATGTTGCGTCCCTGATCCCTATGTGCACTGCGCAATAATGACTTCGGGAGAATGTTTGCTTTCATCGCATTCCGTCGATCAAGAAGCTAAAGAAAGATTGGATTCACAATATGATGAGTACTGGAAAAGATTTTCTTCGACGTTTGGGTAACACCGGCATATTTGTGTGAAACTTCGATAGTTATATACTTGTGTTTCTTCTTATATTATCTCCTACGGTTGCAGCCTTGCGGACTATCTATCCTATGGTAAAATGAATATGAATACCCTGTATTATATCAATGCCGTGTTGGCGACGAGTAATAAGACCTTTACATGTGATATCATGATTTCCAGTCAAATTTGTTTATTTTCTACGAAGCAATAAATTCTCTCTGTCTGTACTGTTTGTGATTTACATTTCTAGATCCCTCAGAGAATACAGGAGTACGTGGAAGACACTTTTTTCTTATAGGTAGGCTATATCAACTGTAATAATTGTTCCTCTCCAGTGTGGCTCGGCTCTAAAGACTCTGTCATATCGAGCCTCCATCTACCTTTTGCATGTCGCATTTCACTGTGTTTTATTTTGGTTGTGTGATGTTGATATGTAATGTAGACGAATAAAGATCCTCGCTCTGTCGCTAACGCATTGCTGCAGGCAGACTGTGAGATTCAGCTCTGTCCCATCTACATTTCCGTGGCAAAAGATTTCTGTTGAACAACATCGAGTGAAGAGAATCTATGACAGGTTGTGCATTGATGTAGATGATTTTCTATAGATTCATGAGACAGATCCAACCAGTCAGTCCACAACAGGGTTCGCCAACTCTACGGGTCATAAGAAGGCAGTATCGAGACGAAATAAGTCACACTTGTATATCGACATTTTCAAATCTTTACGTCAGTATAACAATGTGCTCTCTAACGTCTACCATGGGAATAGTTACTAGAAAAGTAGTATTTTATTCAAGGAATACAAATAAAGCAAAAATATCGGAATCATTAAATATCATTTTATTCTTAAGTATGAGCTGCGTTAGATACCTTCAACAAACCCATTAATCGATCACATGTTTTGCTGAAGATTTGACACTTGACGGAAAGGCTAGAACGGGAGAATGATACCAACAAATAGCTTCTATTTCAGTTGGATCAATTGTCAATCTCAAATTTTGGCATTGAAAGATTCAATGCGTCGAATGACATTCATACGATAGACCTACTACATAGGATTTTCATTCTATGAGTTACTCAAACGACCCTATTTTGCTATCACCATATGCGAATTGTGAATATCGTCCCAATTTGGTCAGCTGTGCAAATGCGGTTAAAGGCGGGCAACTTTATGATTTCGCTGCTCGAAGTAGCCTACAACCCGGTCCCGCCCTCTTCAAGATGAGTTATTCATCTTCATTTGCACACTTCGCCAAGGTTTAGATGTTAAATATATGTAGTTCCAATCTAGCTTCATCTTTCGTTGGCAAAATAACCATAACGTCGGCAATAAATTGCCTTTACGGTACACCAGGGTCACTTCCAATATGGCCTAGCACAGTGGTTCCCAACCGGGGGGGAATTCCCCCCTTGGGGGGAATTTTGAAATTTTTAGGGGGGAATCTGGCTTAATTTTTTTAGGGGAAATCTGGCTTTGGCATTGTATCGGAAGATACACTGGGTTCACAAGGTTTTTAGATTTTTATGGTATAGAACTGTTAAGTAGAAATTAGTTCTTTGCAATTGTATGTTTCTTTGGCGGATTTCAAGCTAGGTGAATGCTTAAATGTCTTCCGTATATATTACAATCCCTGATAAAGTGGGGCTCACGAGACGATTTCGTTAGGTCCGCGACAGCCTCTCGACCAAATTGCTACTAAGCAGGAAAACGTCAAGCCGAATTCAGCACAAGGCCGCTAGTAAATTGTTAACTTTTTAAGCCAACATATGAGCTAACGTGAAAAACATACCGTACCAAATTCATAGATTCAACTCAAGTCCATAGCAAGCGGACTTGGTGATTTATTTTTCGTCAGCGGCTACCCGACCGGTCAAAAACAAGTCAAATTTGACTGTACTTTACCAAAGTTTAGTGCGGTCCGCATACGCCATAGTTCGAACATATCTGAATATGTTTGGCAATTAATTGCTCAGTCAACAAATGTTTGCGCGTTAAAAACCACATTTGTTTTAGTCACAGGCAACTTTTTCATGGGGGGGGGGGGGATTTTAGCTCAAATATCGGCCAAGGGGGGAACGAGACGAAAAAGGTTGGGAACCACTGGCCTAGCAGATCAAGGTTAAACAGCTGCATGCCAACCATTTTCACGTCGAATGGGTATGGCATGACTCGGTAATCACACACTGCTGTGAATAGTCGCATAAGTTGTCTCTTCCCTTTTGTGATCCGAAATTGTTGAGCTTTTCACTTGAGAATTCGTAACCTCGTAAGGGGAGATGGTCTTCGTCTGGCAAGTCATACACTACTGGCGCCAGAGAGCTGGAAACCACATTCACGCATCTCGTCCGATAATGGGGCTGTTCCACTTCATTTTGAACACGCGGTGGCGACAAAGGTAACTCGACCCAAATCTGTTTTGTTGCTATATACTTTACTATGGGACTGAACTAAACATCGACCTAATTTCGTCTCTTGACGTACAACGAGGATGGTGAAAGTATCCATATCAACTTAAATCATCCATATGGATATCAAATAGCTGTTAGATGACGAAATGATGCTATTTCTTGGCGTCTTGTCCTCGTGATGGAAGTGCTGAAATTATGATTCTATCATTATCACCAACTGCAATGGTTCTATCATTATCATTTTCGCCATTTAGCGCCCAATGCTACACCAGGTTGGACTGGGTTCAACACAAACCCTTTCTAGATACATTATTACCTAAACCAAATAGCTGTCTGGTTGAAAGACTTAATGTCCTTCCCATTCCTTCCTATTCTTCAATCTCATCACTATCTGTTGGTGTTTTTAAATGATAAAATACTAATAATACCAACTAGTTCTCATCCTTTCTGATGATTGACAATTAAACAGTGTACCAGTAGTATTGTAGCAGTTATAATACTAATAATACCAACTATAGATCTCATCCTCTCTGATCATTGACAATTAAACGATGTACCAGTTGTATTGTTGCCGTTATTTTGTTGAATAAAATGGAACGGTTATAAACTGAAGTCGCAAAGCATATATAGTCTATAAAGCAAAGGTTCTCGAATATTTTTTTGCCCGACCCGAAAATAAATAGTATGGTAAGCGCATAAACATTGGATTATAACATTCTAAGCAACGGATTTATGCATGCTCATTAGTCATTATTACACATTAACATAATTATTAGGAAGAAGGAATGTCAACCTGCTATTTGACAAACCCATGTATGGGACTGAGACAAAAAGCAAAATACTATGGTGTAAACCAAATTGATACAAATAGCATTACCATATCCAAGACTTGTAAAACACAAATATGAGCTTGTGAGCCTTGGTCATTTTTGATCATCGAGTTTGTACTTGAAAATCTTGAAGGTTGTAGCAAAGTTCGTTGTGCTACCAACATAATAGGTATCAGATAATCAGATACGTATAATAAGAGTCCATGTAGTGAGCAACCGACAATAGTCCTGTTTTGTTGAAGTAATATGAGATAGTTGTCTTACAACTAAGCCTGATTGCCAAGTCCTTCAGTTGGAAGTACACAAATGACGCCATGCTTTCAATATCCGACAGTGCTGAGTGTTCAGGATTTATAATTGGAATGATGGTTGCTTTACACTATCAACTATAGAGTATGCTTCTTTCAATAACGGGTGAATCTCTGTAGATTCAGCTATCCCCTTTTCCGAATTGTTGAATTGTCAGAACAAGCTTCATTGTAATTCACACACATGATTTTTATATGTTGTAGGACCTCACAGCAGCAAATGTACAATGTACATAGCATCATTTTCCACAACACACAACACTCATGGGGGTACTGATTTACTGCAGCGGAAGCAGGATAAATCATGCTGGTGAAATGATATTCTGCAGACTACTTTTCCAGGAGAGGACCAGGCATCCATAATTCTTCGTCGTAAACGGAACCCATCCTCCTGATAACTTTTCGTTTCTAATTGATGCATCTTCTGCGATCAAATGACCGTCATCCTTACACAATGAGGCATATAACACTTGCCATATCAACGACTCTCGGAAAATTTACAGCAATGTACCGGTAAGCTGCAACCTGCCAGGGAGCCAATGTCCAGCACGAGGACAAGACGCCAAGAAATAGCCTCATTTTCGTCGGCGAACAGTTATTTGATATCCATATGGATGATTTATATTGATATGGATACTTTCACCATCCTCGTTGTACGCCAAGAGACGAAATTCGGTCCAGAGAGAGAGAGAGAGAGTCTTTATTTTTCATCGAACCAAAATACATAACAAACGGCAGTGATGGTGGTACAGAAAATATGCGTACACAGTATTCGGTATTAGATAGGAATGATCGATAAGACCGTGAAGGTCATCTAGTCTAATCACACCAGCATCAAACAGGTACACTTGACTCAGAACAGTCTGGCTGTAAAAAAGTGTTTAGTTAGGAAAGGAAAATAGAAAAAAAATTAAAAAATGGTAGCAAATGATCAATGAAGCAATGTCTGGGCGAGGTAGGGCAACAGCGTTAGTGTAACGACAAGAGGTGATCAAGCAGGGCTTTTTTGAATCTATTATAAGGCAATTCACGGATATGTGATGGCAATGCATTCCAGATGATAGGTCCCGAGTAGTCGATAGATCTCTTAGTTAGGTTGCTATTGGGTTGGGGTAAGTAGACGTTTCCTTTAGACGAAGATCTCGTGTAATGGGAATGGACATGTTTAGCAGGTATGAAAAAGTCATCAAACACAGGAGGGAGACTATTGGAAAAATATTTGTGAACAACTTTTGATACTTCGAAGCGATACAGTTCATCAACTCGCAAAATTCGATGCTTACGGTAGTAAGGCGACAAATTGGTACGTAAAGGTACAGATGAAATCAGCCGTATCGCACGGTTTTGCAGGGTTCGAATTCTGCACAAAAATGTTGTACATGCATTTCCCCAAACTACGATTCCATATTGCAGATGCGAGTGGAAAAGAGAGAAGTAGATGGTTCGTAGTACTGATCTGGAAACCAAAGATTGGAGACGGGTCATTATTCCCACACACCGAGCTAGTTTTGATATTGTGTATTCAATATGCTGCTTCCAAGACAATTTGGAATCAATGGAGACGCCGAGATATTTTGCTGAGTCACATATTGAGATTTGTTTATGATTGATGTTCACAGTGAAATTATGACTGGCATCCATGTTTAGTCCATTCCCATAGTAAAGCCTATAGCAACAAAACAGATTTGGGTCGAGTTACCTTTGTCGCCACCGCGTGTTCAAATGAAGTGGAACAGCCCCATTTGAAAAAAAATGATTCAATTAAATCAAAATGGTGAAATTAAAATAAAAAAATCAACGAATAAAACCTGATTTAAACCAGAACCCTACTCACAGTCCATTTCTCGTGTGCAGCACATTTAGTCTTCTCCTCTTCTGCTCTGATTTGAAGCGGGCAATTCAAAATTCCAAATATCAAAAGAAGCCACATCTGGAGGGAGATTTTCAAAAGCAACTTGATATTCAATACATCAGCTGGCCCTGGATACTATCGGCTGCCAATTTCTGAAATGATCTGCTTCAATTTTTAAAATTGAAAAATTCTACTTACAGGGATGCGAACCCGGTGATCTACGTACAGCGTACACGTTTGATACAAAACTTCAGCCCCTAATCAATGTTGCCAATCAGGTCATAGTGATATCAATGTCTGGCGACTTCCACGTTGATTCATATTACTCGAATATTCTATATAAATTTAAAAATTTTAATTTAAACTTGTCGGCACCATCCGGTCAACCATGCGTTTTCTACTGTATTTAATAAGATGATGGTTTGATGGTGGGTTTTTGATGATGGATTGATTTATATAATAGACGTATAAGATAATGCGACATACTTTAACTGAGCCCTACAAACAAATGAGTTTTCCACCAACATAAGACGCATATACGTTCTACACAACCAACTCTCCAATCAATTGCCATACGTTTGCATAGTATATGACAATTCGCTTCGTTGACTGCCATTTTTAGGAAGACAGCTTCCTGACATCGTTTATGAAATTCTTTGAACCGCATTTCACAAGAAGCTCACGCGATCAAGCATCAGATCGGAAAGAAAGTTTCATTTCAAAAAGTATGAATCTGGCGAGATGTTATTATTACTTGTTCCACCGATCAACCGTTTTTAAAATGCAGTTTTTGAATATTTGCTATACCCAATAAGTAGCCTACAGGTAGGGTTACCATACTTTGGAAATATGAAAAGAGGGCACTTTTTCAAAATTTACAATACTAGAGTGAAAGCCGGAAAAATGGTAAATTTTACTTGACTAATAATGTAGTAGGATGACTAAAAAATGGTCAACTTTCCGGCTCAACTCCCAAAATACTCGCCGGAACGCTACTTCAGTACTGATTTCCTATATCTCAGTCAAATTTTAACCCGTATTTAACCAAACTTTCAAAAAAGATGAAAAATTCTCAAAAAAGAGGACATTTGGGCGTAATCCGAGGACACTTTCAAAAAAGATGAAAAATTCTCAAAAAAGAGGACATTTGGGCGTAATCCGAGGACACTTTCAAAAAGTCAAAAAAGAGGACAAATCATCTTAAAAGAAGGCGTACGGTAACCCTACCTACAGGCATATCGTCAGGATTGGACGGATATTTCTCCTTCGGATAAAATGATATCAAACATCCAACAGCGAGACACTTGATATTTTCTGGTTCTCAAATCTCAGACCGTCAGCTTCCTCAGTCCAGGGCTGCATTTAAAACAAACCGTGTTTTAAACAGAGGTGGCCAAAGTAGTCAAGAAAACTACTGAAGTAGAAGTAGAAGTAGCGACGAAAAAACTACTCAAGTACGAGTAGATGTACTTCTTCAATTAGCCACCTCAAACTACTTGAAGTAGAAGTAGATTTGACTGGCTTTTAATCTACTCAAGTAAGTAAGTAGTTTTTAAAACTGTCTTAATTCGTTCGCATGAATAACTGTCAAAAGCTACGAATTGAGCTATACGCAAGGTGCAGAGAGATTGATTCGTATTGATGAATCCCAGGAGGTATCAATTTTCGACAGAATAAGCATTCTTTCGCATCATGGGATGCAAATTAGTATTGATATGAAAATGCGATACTAACCCTTTGTTTCCTAGAATACCCCATTTTACAGATTATCGTGGCATGGCGCCCTACCCCATATTATAAGGCCCATTTTTAGGCGAACAGCAATACGTACAAGTTGTATAGGATACGGTTTTATCACTTTGCGCTATTAGTATACGTTAATAACAAATATTGTCGATCGTAAAAGTTATATTTAATGTAGCTTTATTTTCGGAAAATAGAGGCATTACAACACTTGCTTTTATGCTTTAACATGTAGGTTTTGCAGACAAAAGAACTGAAAGTAATCAGAACTCTAAGGATGATACTCGCATCGCAATTTAAAGTGAAATACGAATACCACTTCTTAAAAGCGGAAAATATATTTTATGTCTTTTTTCCATAAAGCTTCAAAGGTGATCTGCTAAAACAGGTGTAACGTTCAAAGAAGCTATCAACGATCATTAACCCGCTGTAGAGAGTATAGATTGGCCTACTTATGGTTATGAAGAGGGCGGGGCTAAGGCTAAACTGTAGGCTACTTCATATTAAAGAGCACAAACACATTACGTTAGCGTGGTTGAGTTGTTGGTTCCTGTTTCCTGTACACAGAGTCCGGGAAGCGAAGGGAGTCCGAATCTTAGTTCACTTACTAATGCTGCATAGTGTTGCGATCTCCCTTTTTCTTTGCAGACTATACTATAATTTGACATAGCACAAAAACAGGAATTTGACGTTGATGAGCTGTTGGGCCCGGTTTCGTATACACAAAGTCCGGGAAGCGAAAGGAGTCCGGATCTCAGCGTATGGTGCAATCTCCATTTTGTTGCCAAGACTATATTATTCATTACGGTATCTTTTCTTAAACTCTAAAAAGTTTCGTGAGCCCCTCATCAAAAGTGACACTATACCCAGAGGTGGTCGAAGTACTCAAATAAGCTACCCAAGTACAAGGAACAGTAGTGCTTTTAAAAGCAACCTAGAATTACTTCAAGTAGAAGTCGGATTGACTGAATTGAAATCTACTCGAGCAAGTAAGTAGTTTGTTAATGAGCAGTCATAAGTAGGCCTATACGCTTTCGTAGAATGTCAAAATCTGGAAACTGAGCTATGCGGAAGGGAAAGAGAGATGTGTCCGTGCTGGAGCTGTGTCCACAGATAAATAATTCGTCCCATGATAATTTTGCTATGGAAAGCGGTTTTCTCAAGTTTTGTTAACCTTGGCGTAGTGGTGATCGTGAACGCCATTCAGGCCGAATGCCCGGGTTGGATTCCCGCCATCGGAGGTTTTCTGGGCTTCCCCGTGTCGCTGTTCCTATAGGCCGACAAAAATACACGCACTAACAAAGAAAGAGAATGATAAGAGCGTCTCCAACATCGAAAAGATTTGTGAGATCCGAGCATTAGGCCGAGGTGGATGCCAGATTAAGAGACCGCAACGATGGTTGCATCGGCGGCGTGTATCCTCATATCTGTGCGTTCCATTGCATTGTGTCTTGTTTATCGCATTGTACACTGACGATTATTATTGATAGCATGAAGTGTAGGCCTACATTTAAACTTTCACATTATTCATACCGCTGTGATGTGACTAGAAGTGATACGCAATGGGGCCTATTACTCCACCCAGAATCGAATCACTCATCAGATAGGCTACTCGATTTTGCCCAGTTCTAATTACTATAAAATAATTATATCCTCTCCTAGACCACAGAGGCGGTCAAAGTAGTCAAGAAGGCTACTCAAGTAGAAGTAGAAGTAGCGACGCAAAAATCTACTCAAGTACGAGTAGAAGTACTCTTTTTCAAAGCAAAACTAATTGAAGTAGAAGTAGAATTTCCTGGCTTAAAATCTACTCAAGTATAAGTAAGTGGCTTTGAAAACGCTCATAATACGTTGGCCTGGACTGACAAAAGCTGCAAATTGAGCTAAACGGAAGGTGCAGAGAGCTTAATTCATATTGATGCATCACATGACGTATCAATTTTCGAGAGTATAAGCATTCGTCCGCATCACGGGGTGCAAAAGATATCACTCTGGACACTAATCTTTGTTTACCCGGACACCACGTTTTAGAAAACGTCATGGTGCGGCGCCCTCGCCCATATTATAAGGCCTAGAGTTTAGTCGAAGAGCAATACCAAAAATCTGTATCGGTGCGAGATTAGTATATACGGTAATAAAAATCTATACCGGATCGTGAAAATGCCATACCATAGTGAAATTTTATTTTCGGAAAATAGAGGCATTGCTACACTTGCTTTAAACTTCAACATGAAAGTTCTCCAGACAATGCAACTGAAGCTAATGATAATGCGAACTAAAAGAGAAATACAAACACCACTTCTGAAAAGCGGAAAATGTGTAACATGTCTCTTGTCCAGATAGCTTCAACAGTGGTCTGCTAAAACATATCTCATGATCAAAAAGTCAGAGACCACTTTTCCGGATTAGGACACGCCATGCTGGGCTGCTAGATTACGATATGATATGATAGGTAAATGCTGGATTGTGAAACTACTAGTTTCAAACGTTATGATGGGCCATATTTACTGTGATGAACTAGTTCATATGAACGACAATGCTGTGTGAGTAAAGGGAGCCACGCTACCGCTACCTAAATTGTAGCCTATTCACGAATACTTTCGTGAAAACATACGTCATTCCATATCTACTTTGCGCGAAGCGCTATGAAAATTGTGGGCTTTACTTAACTTTTATGAAAATTAAATGTTGGTACTCTATGAAAACAGTCCGAAATTCCTCAGTCTCTCTTTCGAATCGGAAGATTATCCTACTTCTACTTGACATACCGAAAATAGCGAAAAGTCAGTAAGTAGATCACAAAATATTACGAAGTAGGAGTAGCAGTAACGGAAATTAGATTTACTATGTATAGCACAAGTAGTGTAAAAATACTTGAGTACTCCGAAAAAGTAGAAGTTCTTCATTAGTGGCCACATCTGTTAGTCCATATGATCTGATTTAGCGGTTGAGTTGCTGGAAGGAACGTAACTAGAAAGAAAATGGAAAGCTGGAAACTGGCCAACAGGAAAAACCCAACCTAAAATCCAATTTATGGTGCTTAATACAGTCAAGGACCACTTTTCTCGATTCGACACTCCGCTTGCTGCCAGGTTACGATAGGATAGCGGATGCTAGATTACGATGTGATCTTCCCAAACGTTTTTTCTGGGCCATATTTACTACCGATGAAACATGTCATATGAGTGACAATTTGGTTTGAAAGGAAACAAGCATTACAATATTATAATAGGGGGAGATAGCGTAGTTGTGAGCGTCGGCGTTATCTACGCAGGCGTCCCGGGCTCAAGTCCTGCCGTCGGTGGTAGGCCTATTCTAGGCTCCTCGACACCGCGACCATAGCAAAGTTGTAAATTGCTATGCCGCGACGCTGTTATTATGGCAACAAAAAAGCTTGATCAATAAAGAAAATGCTAGAAATAGTGTCTAAAATTTATCGACGAAGAAAGATTAACAACGAAGAAGACTGTGACATCAGGCACTCAGACCGAGGTGGATATCAGATTAAGAGGCCGCGAATGGTCGTTTCGGCATTCCCCCTCCGTTCATCGCATCGCATTGTGTCTTTTATATCGCATTGTACATTGTGGTTTGTCTTGGACAGATGAAAATATAATCTGAAGATTATTATTATTGACCGACACTTTCGTAAAAATTGAATTCATGCATGCATAGGAACTACGTGGTAACAGTCCCTGTTTAAATTTCTCCGTCTCTATCTCCCTCTCTCATTATAAGAATAAAATACCTGTACTTGACGAACTGAAAATAGGGAAAAGCAAGTAGGCCTACGTAAATCTCAAAATATTACACAGCGAAAACTATATTAACTTGAATAAATACTGTTTAAAGTAGAGGGAAACTACTTAAGTACATCGAAATAGTAGAAGTACCTCGTTAGTTGACCACCTCCAATCATACCTGGCCTAATTGGCTATTCATCTGTATACCTATATAACTACAAACTAGGATTACCATATTTTGGAATCGGGAAAGGAGTACACTTTGACCAAATCAGAAAAGTTAATTGATCAAAACTGAAAACAGCCGATTTCGCTATTTTCCTGTAAAATTTGGTGGGTTGATTAAAAAAAGGTCATCAGTTTCGTTCAACTGTTGATTTACACAGTTTTTCCTTGAAATTAGTGGTGTTAATTAAAAAAAAGGTCGTCACTTTCGTTCGAACCACGAATTTCCTATTTAGCGTCATTTGTGCCCATTTTCACTCGAATCTCTCCATTATCTTAGCTGTAAAAGCTGTAAAGGAGGACAAATTGTCAAAAAGGAGGACATTTAGGCGTTCTCGGAGAACATTATCAAAAACGGGATAAAAGGAGGACAAATCCTCCTAAAGGAGGACGTATGCTAAGTTGGTAACCCAAATTGTGTTTTTGTGAAAATCTCTTTGCAGTGAGCCATATTTCCATTTCATGCACTGGCAATCGTAGCGGCTGACGATTCGCAATCACAATTTGTATTACGTGGAAGTTCCCAAGTTTGTCACAGTCGTGAAAATGAATGTTTTGAATGTAATATTCTTGTTGATTCTTATATCTTTTACGGCTGGACAAAATGATCGGGTTGGTGGGGAAGACGCACAGCATATAGTACCAGTAAGACAGAATGATGAGAGAGCGCGCCAAGATATAGCGGCGCGTCCGAATAATCTGGTTAAAGTCAACCCGAATGTTTTGAAAGACCCCGGTCAACCACAGAGAGTTCATTCGCCCAACGAACCGCGCGTGCCGCACAAGAAAATCAACGCCAAACCAAGTATTAAAGTCCCACAAGCAGAAATAGCCACGAGTGACGAGTGCAAAGTTGATGTTGCGAGAATATGTGGCGACCGTGCACTGTTAACTAATCTGGAAATATTGTCCTGCATGACGGAACGTGTTGAAACTGACGAAGATTTGACTGATGAATGCCACGAATATCTATGGAACTGGAAAGTTAATGTCACTAAAGACAAAAAATTCTCTCATGTAGCCGCTGAAGTTTGTAGACCTGCCTATTCTCTTCACGCGGACTGGGGCTGCAACGCTGATATTCCAGATGATGGCAAGCTAATATCATGCTTGTTAGATCATAAAAACGAGATCGACCACAAACCGTGTTATCATTTCCTCGTAAAAATGGGAACAATCATATTCAGCGACTTTCGTTTAGTCTGTGACTTTGTGGAAGATTGCCGTGACGACATAAAAACACATAAATGTGCTCGGTTCCCTGTAAAAGACTCACTAGCAAAAGACCCGCCCGGTAAATCTCATTCTCAAGGTGAAGTTATCAAATGTTTGGAAGACGTTATTGCTGATGGTGACCAAATTAGCGACAAATGCAACAAACAAGTGCTTCGTTTATCGGAATTATCTTCTGACGATTACCATCTCGACCGAAATCTTTACTTTGCTTGCAAAGTAGACCGCGAGACTCTATGTGAAGAGGTAGCGTCTGGGGAAGGGCGTATATACCGTTGTCTTTTTCAACACAAATTCGATGATGAAATGTCAGACACGTGCAGAGAGGCTTTAACGACTAGACAGCGTCTTGTGGCCCAAGATTTTAAAGCAAGTTACGTACTACAACAGTCTTGTAAGCTCGACATTAAGAAATTGAACTGCATGGCTCATCCGGAGTACAAATCTTGGGGCGGAAATGATCATAGCGATGTATTGGGTCTGTCTGGAATGTTGTTATGCATGGAGGAAGCTAAATTATCAGACACCACGATTGAAATCAGTCCAGATTGTGATTCTGCCCTTGTGGAATTCCGGAGAATGCTAAGCGAGGATTACAAGATGAGTCCCGAAATCGTGCATTCGTGCAAATTTGAAATATCGGAAAATTGTAACCAAAACGGTATCGCCAAAAACGGAGGCACTATCCACTGTTTAATGGATATCGCTCGTAAAGACGCGAAAAGCAAGCGTACTGAGGATGGTAGATTGAAGACCAAGTGTTTAAAGGCAATGGTGCATTTGTTGAGAGAAGATCATGCCGTTTCGGATTATAAAATGGATCGAGCTTTAGCGACGGCCTGCGGCCCTGTGGCTAACACTCTTTGTAAACATCATGAGAAAGGAGATCCTCTTATATTATCGTGTTTAGTCGAAAATCTGTACGTATCCGGGATGACCGACATATGCAGGCAAAGACTTTTGGAAATCCAATATTTTTTGGCGAGAGATTTTTCGTTGGATATTGAATTCTACAAAAAATGTCACAAGGATTCGCAGAAATACTGCAATCATAAATTGAGTCAAAGCGACACTGAAGTCACGATGCCGTTTTCTATGGTCATGTCTTGCTTGTACCGTCATATTCCGCACGTTCCTAAAGCGAAAGAGGGAAAGATATCTCCCGGGTGTACTGATGAAGTGCGGAGAGTCATGAAAAGTCGGGCCTTGAATTTCGAGTTGAACCCCGATTTGGAACAGTCGTGCATGCATTCTCTAGGAAAATATTGTTCCGAGTCACAAATCGATAAAGGCTACGAATTAGTATGCTTGCAAGATAACTTTGAGAATATATCGATGGACGCTCAAAATAACGTGCCCGGGTCTGAGGAATGTGTTGAAACTCTAGAAGATATCACAGAGGTGGAGGAAGCGGAAGTTGACGATCTCGATAACATCTTGCTCCGAGCGTGTACTCCTGATATTGACTCGCTTTGTTCGTCGGAACGCGACAGCGAGGAAGATGGTGAATTAATGAAATGTCTCGTTGAAAACAAGAATCGTTTAAACACAGACTGTCGTCTCGGTGTTGAACATATGCAGCTTATCGAACTACACGATATAAAGTTCAGTTATAATTTTATGAAGGCGTGTGGCGATGACATTGAGTCTACCTGTCACGAACTGCAGAATTCTCGAGTACCAGCCAAAAAGAACGAAGTTATTGAATGTTTGAGCGAAGCTCATTTAAAGAACGTGTTGTCTGGTAATCCGTCTCCGATTTCGGAAGATTGCTCTGCTCAGCTTACAGTAGAAAACTTCCAACGTCACGACGATACCATGAAGCTCAACCCTGAAATTCGCAAAGCTTGCCAGTCTGATTACAAAAAATTTTGCAAAACAAGCAAAGTCAAGAATCTAGAGTGTCTACGTATGCATCATGACGAAATATCTCCCAAATGTAGAAAGAAGCTTTTCAAATTGGAGCAGGAGGAAGCGTTCGATCCTAACCTTGACGTAGTCTTAATGCGTACTTGCAAGGGTTCTATTATACAGTTATGCGACGCTAGTGCTGATCCACAGTCGATTCTGAATTGCCTTATCGTGAATAAGAAAAAATTGGATCCGAAATGCCGTAAAATCATTAAGGAACGGGAACGCGAAGAATTTTCGGATATAGATTTAAATCCTCAATTGCTGCAAGATTGTAGAGACGACATCAAGGAGCATTGTCGGGAGGTTTTGGAGAGCTTACGCAATTTCGAACACAAGGATTTTACGGAGGAAGAGGTGCACGGGCAAGTGATCAATTGTCTGAAAAACGTAGAGTCTGATTTGAAAGAGGAAAAACCTTTGTCTGAAAGCTGCGCGAGCCACGTCAGATTCGTAATGGAGGAGGAAGAGAAGGATTACAATTTAGATCCAATGCTGACGTTAAACTGCATTGACTCGATACAGAAGGAATGTTCTCCTGACCATGTGGCTGACGTGGTACAGTGTCTTAAAGTCGCGTATTTTGAAGGAAAGTTATCAAACGATAACAAATGCATGGTGCAAGTCGCTAGGCTTTTGAAAGAGGGCCGATCCGATATCATGGCTGACCCTGTATTGCACGACGCTTGTCAAGTCGATATACAAAGAGATTGTCATAAAGTAGTCGAAGGTCGGGGCCGGGTTATGACTTGTATTTTAGCCGTGGTTGAGACCGGCCGTGCGTCCCAGCCTTGTACGGAAGCCGTGCAAGAAAGAAAACTCATGTGGAAGTTTGCGGAAGACAATGGTGTCGAATCTTTCGGGCATCTGGCGGCCGTGGTTTATAAATCTCGCAGCAGCGGATACTTGATGACGGTTTTGACTGTGATTTTGCTGGCGATTCTGGTGTTTGGGGTGTTTTGCGGACGAGTCACGAAAAGAGTGTCGCGGCAACGGAAGATGTTATGAGCACGGTGTTTCCGGGGAGAAATATTTTTCGAGTGAGTAATTTTTTGTTTCATTTACTTGTGTTCGGTACTGACTAGAGCCCAGCCGATCAGACTCGAACAACTAGAACATTTTCATTTTGTAGGCCTATTAATCAGATTAGAATTACAGCTACAAAGTATTTCTCCAACTTCGAGTAGAATTAGAATTAATGCTATACAGTTATTTCCAAATTAGATTAGAATTGCAGTTGGTGAATTCGTGTAAACTTGCATATTGAACCCAGTTCCAGTAGTCAACATCAAATCATTGTTGATTTTTACGAGATTTGCAAATGTCTGTGCGCAAGCTTGGCTGGTTTCGCACTATATAGAATTAGATTTGTATTAACGTGAAGGCACAGTAGCATTTCACAAATTTTATTAGAATTAGAGCAAAGAGAGATCACACAAATTAGATTAGAATTGGATTACCAGCATTTTGATCTAATTATACAACTAGAATTGTATAGTTGTCCAAGTCATTTTTTAACCGATAAAACTGATGAATAGAGCCTGATCTTGTCTGAACAACTTTACAGCCACTGCTATGAAATCACTACAAAGGCTGCGTCCGGACACTTTTGAGCTGTAAGAAATAGATGAATATTCCCGGTATAGCAATCGCAGATTGCAGTTTTTGAATCCCTTCTACCATGCTGTGACTTAACAAATTTTTTTTTACATCAAACGATTCCGATATTTTTTTCAAAGTGTCATGTTAAATCGATATTATCAGCGAAATGATCATTGTCGGCCAGGCTCTAGTCCTGATATTCGTTTTAAATTGCTCCCATTTTTCATATTTCGAAACTTTTTGTGTTCTACTATAGATGTGTACCATAGTGACTGTAAATTCAGAGATTAGAAGCCAGCATTTGTTATTATACTCCTAGTAATTTCAGGCCAGCATGCCCTCAGGCTTGTGACTTTTGGAGATCTCGCTGGTGGTGATGTGGCAGTGACTGGTGTCTTATGACAGTGCTGGCTTTCCAATGACAAGCGTTTACCTTGTTCCCAATAGTTACCGGTAAATGGTTGGTTCGACTTTAGCCTGGTTTGATAACAAGTCAAATGCGGTGCGCCTAAATTGACATTATAAAGATTTTGTTTTATGCTAGTTACTAGTCAATGAAGTACTTTGGGAATATGGCATTATATATATATTATTCTTAGTACATCAATGTATTAATTTAATAATATTATATTCATATTGAAATATACCGGAATTTTGACTGACACTCGTACTTAAATTTATTAATGCAATATTTGAAGTGATTCTCAGAGGTACAGAATTGCAGTATACAATTAAATAATACATTCATATTGAAATCCGAATATTTTTGGCTGACACTCATAACAAAGTAACTGTCACCGACTAGTAGAGAATTGAATGCAAATATATTTTTCAATTGTAGGCCTATACGCTGCAGTTCTGTTCCTCCAAGTGTTACTTCAAATATTATATTGATATAATTGAAAATGCATGTTTCACCGAATATGGATTGTGATCACTGATATACATCACTTGGTATGCATCCGAGTTAGGTTAAGGTTATAGTTTGGGGTAAGGGTAGATCGTGATTAGGGGCCGTAGAATATGCTGAATGCACTGGTATGGAACAGTCTGCCATCGAAACCTGAAAATTATATGGTCGCGTTCTCTAATTGCGTGCATAATTGGAAGTTTCGGAACACTTAGCAAACATAATCTTGTTTCACTACTTGGCAATGCTGTCAACTACGTCACGCGTGTTTACTGACAGATGGTTTCCCAATAGTTCTAATGAATAGAGCCATGGCGACGAGCCTGACAACATTTCCTGATTTTAATGACATTCTCTCCCAATAGCTCTCCATAACGACCGTTAATAACCGGCGTTAACTTTTCGTATGTTCCAGGTGGAGAGATTTCACGTTCCTAAATTATATTCCGTTGAAGAGAATACGAACTATGGCGACAATTTGCTGTGATTGTGACATGTCTCGACCTGGATTATGTTCCCGTTTCCGGCTATGTCGCGATCTTCCGAACCTTGAATTGTTGATTTTCTTTAAACTACATGTTCTGAATTGATTTCTGTGAATGCGTGTCTATTTTCGGTGAACAACCTATGAGATGGTAGCTCGCTCGCTACCACTTTAAAATCGGAGATTTAATAATAGTTTATTTCTTGATCGCTACTTGATTGGAGATCTATTTTTATGACAGTTTATAAGGACTATTTGCAGTTGCATTCATTTATAGCCTAGCACTACGACACAGTTATTACACGTGTACTGATTTCTTTCTCTGAGTTTTGTATGCGTGTTACGCCTCTGGCTGTTTTTCATAATCACCACGTTTTTGTGTTGATAGGGAAAGGCTTTTTTGTCTGAAATCATTTGTCTGTATGTCCGTCCTCGAAGCACGTTGCATTCCTCTGTGGCTCTGTGTGCGTGCGTGCCACATGACAATTTAATTCCATTTGAGATTTTCGTCGAAGAGATACACAACTTTTGTCTTTTATGGAGTTGTGGATATAATAAATTACGAAGAGTATAAATGTCGTGTTGTGACAATGGGTTGTGTCGTGGTGCGCTATTTCTGGTGTTAGTTCACGAAATGGGAGTCTTGAGACCCATAAGCAATTTAGCATAGTTGGGCAATTATAAGATTTCAGCTTATCCTAATTAAATTAGAGCGATAGCTGCAGTTTTTTCCCAAATTAGGTTGGAATGACCTGATTCGCTACGACTTGTAAATTGAATTCGAATTAGCAATAAATACAACGAAACTGAAATCAGAGTTCATTCTAATACGCACGAGCATCATTTCATTAAAAGTTTTATTAAATCGATACACCACGAGATTGCGATATAATGAAAAGAGAGGAGGGTGCCAAACGACTTGGTTAGTCTTTTAATCAGACACCCACCTTGACCTACATGAGGGGTAGCCACTTTTCAAAATTTGTGGAGGCCGCGGGCTGCATGACTTCAATATCGAGATGAAAATAGGCAACGCAGTTTAACAGCCACGTTTTGATAACTCTACGTCAGTACAACGCTGTGCTCTCTGACATGCATGGACGACGGGTATAGTTACCACAAAAGAAATAATATTTTATTGAAGAAATACAACAAGAAAGCACGATCATCACTTTCATTCTATTTTGAACTATGACCTGCGCACGATATCTGACAACACTCTTCAGCAACTAAAGCAGGGGTGGCCAACCTTTTTGCTATTCACGGCCTCATTTCGATTACTTATGTAGCCTACGAAAATTGTGCAGTAAAATTTGGAAAAGATGGTACATTTTCCCACTTGGTCGGTTGACTAGAGAGAGAGAGTCTTTTATTTCATCGAACCAAAATACATAACAAACGGCAGTGATGGTGGTACAGAAAATATGCGTGCACAGTATTCGGTATTAGATAGGAATGATCGATAAGACCGTGAAGGTCATCTAGTCTGATCACACCAGCATCAAACAGGTACACTTGACTCTGAACAGTCTGGCTGTAAAAAATGTTTAGTTAAGAAAGGAAAATAGAAAAAAAAATTAAACAACGGTAGCAAATGATCAATGAAGCAATGTCTGGGCGAGGTAGGGCAACAGTGTTAGTGTAACGACAAGAGGTGATCAAGTAGGGCTTTTTTGAATCTTTTATATGGCAATTCACGGATATGTGGTGGTAATGCATTCCAGATGATAGGTCGTCACTTTCGTTCGAACCATGAATTTCCTATTTAGCGTCATTTATGCCCATTTTCACTCGAATCTATCCACTATCTCGTCATCATTGGTTTATTAGCTCTAAAAGCTGTAAAGGAGGGCGAATTCTCAAAAAGGAGGACATTCGGGCGTCGTCGGAGGACATTTTCGAAAACCTGAAAAAGGAGGACGTATCCTCCTAATGGAGGACGTATGGTAACCCTAATTTAGTTATATCGTCTTACTATGCGCACCGAAATCGTGAGTAGTCATGTTATGAATAGCCACAGGGATTCGCCGCGTGTTGGTGACACCTGGCTAGGCGATGTGAAAACAGAGCCATGCACAATTGCACACTGAATGAAAAGTAAAGCAGAGAATTTAAAAGGCAAGCGACAAAATGAGGTATGCCATGTGGCGGAAGGTGAGATCGAAATATATATATAGGCCGTGGTAATTTTGAAGGCTGAATAGTATTCATTTAGAACAGTGGTTCTCAAACTTTTTTAGACACGCCCCCCTTTATGACGATGAATCTTTTGGTGTTTTGAAACGGTGAGATTTTAATAACTGAACTGAATTTCTCGATAACCTCACGATTGCGATTTTGCATGGCGGTGGATGGCAGATTGTAATAGCGGCGTAGTGACAGCATTGAATTGGGGATGGGCAAAACCGAGTATGAATGATTCGATTCTGAATCGTATTATGCTTTGGTGTCGGGTATGAATAATGTAAAAAGTTCAAACATGTACATTTTATATTGAATATAATACTAGTTCTATATCACAATGAAGACTTCTTTTTCGACCAAAGCCATTGCATTTTGTGTCAATAATGCTATGGTTTGATTCAAGCATATGTCATTTATTATGGTAACGTGCGTAGTTTGGTAGCCTACTACATGTTTCGTATGATGCGATGCAACCAATAATCGAGGCTTACAGCCTTCCAAGGGGGAAAGTATCGAAACTATAATTTGCGTTGAATATTAGTACGGCAAAAAGCAGCAGCGGCGTAGGCTATACCTGTATACCTTCTGGTATAAGTTACTTTGAAATGTAATTCATCTTCGGCTATATACGGATCGCGTTGATAGAATAACTCTTGATGGCAAGGAGCGTGCCATTTTAATACCCGCAAGTATCATCTCTCCCTACTACACTCGAATCGTTACAATTAATAGGCCTACTCGTATCATTGCGTCCAGTTCTAATCCTACTCGTACTCTATCATGTACCATATCGATTATTATAGGGCAAATTTTTGTAACGTTTTTTTACAACTTCTGGGGGCTTCCTAAATATAGGTAGGCTACTCAGAATTTATAGTATGATGTTTTAAGCTGTTTGAAGGAGTTTGATATTGCACCTTTTTCCACTTTAGCCTACTCATACTACTTTTTACTGCTACTTTTATCTGAGCAAAGTGTAAAGAAGTTATTTAAGAAACATGCTATAAAACTATTTCTAGCACGGTTCTGCGTCTTTGATTTGCTTAACAGAGAGCAATGTGATGGATTTTAGCTGCAATTCGATGTTATCTATCACGCCATGGCGTCAAGCTATAAGTTCAACAACTCAATAGGCAACCACGGCATCAGTGCCTAAACTATAGTAAATAGTTCAATTGATTGATTCACCGTCGTTTAAATTTTAGGCCCTTCCTCGTACAAAATGCTCAAACGCCCAAGTGATTTGTGACCAGTAATTAGTAATAAGGCCAATCGATGCGTCTTCGTTAGAGACGTCTTCGATTTCGATACGCGCGTGTGCCAGGCACGTAGACACGGGGGTTTCGGGGGTCGAACTTTCCTATTTGAAAAGCGAAACCACGTCATGTTGAAATGATCATTCTAACTCTATAATTCAGTTGCAATTCAATAATTGTGTAATCAGTGTTCCGCGCGCCGGATTTGCGAGAAACGTGTTGTCAATTAGCGAGAAGAATCTGTGATGATCTTCCGCTGAGATGGTCGCGAAATGGGGTCATTCATTCTCGTGCGCGTGGCAATCGTCGCTAGCCTGATTTATCGCGTGGCAATCGTCGCTAGCCTGGTTCAGCAGGCTTCAACAATCGCATCTGCCATAGGCCCAGTTTACGCTATATCATCGCTTAACTGCGCAATCGTATCTGCATAGTGCATTAGCGGCTTCGGCCTGGTGTGCACGATATCATCGCTGGCCTGGACAATAGCATCTGCAATAGACCTGGAGTGAAAGATATCATTGCTGGCCTATGGCCTAACTATCGCGCCTCGGGCCTAGCATGATTTGGCCCCTATCTCTCGCTGGTTTCGAGACAATGCGGTCAAGTTTAAGCTGATTAGTGATTGCTTTATGCCATATTGAGTAAAAAGCGACATCGCGAAACTGAATAACATCAAATCGCTGTAAACAGACTTTAACGTGCGAAATTGATTCCCGCTAATATACTTGAACGTAACGACCAGAAGATGTGTATCATGTCCCGAGTTCTGAAAATACGACAAAGGTTTGAAATAGGTGCAATCAAGTTCGGATATTTTGATTTGCGAAAACTGTAGCCGAGACTGCGTAATACGCGCGCGTACTTAATTGTTCACCAGAGATAGTGACGCGCTAATTGACAGCACTCCCGGAATCTTTGGCAAGCTTATCATACGCCTAAAATCGCCGGTACGAAGAGATTATATGATCGCCATTTACACATGTACTTGACCCTAATTGAATTGATGCTATATTGGTAAATTTGAAAAAAAAATCCAAATCCCCCTAATTTTTCGACTGGCCACGCGCCTAGCGTGTGCTGAGAAGCACCATCCTAGATCTCCTCTGCCGACCAGGCGCCCAAATATACGTTCTGCTTTTCTGAAATCTAAATTATGTGCACCCATATTCGTTTTTACAAAACCATTCATGAGCTAGCTATAGCTTCATGATAGGTAATCGGAGCGCGAAATTGGAGGGTGTGTTGGTGTACGCCTGCAAATTGGAATTCATTTCTGCGACGATTCGTTTCTCTAACAAGGCTTTGCCAGTGACATTAATCGGAAAATGCAGCAATACAGCTTGAACACCGATATAATGAGAAAACAATTGTCGCGACGAAAGCTACTCAATATGGTGTCACACTCAAAATCGATTCGTGGTGATACTGATTAGATTACACGCTTTCTCATTTGCCATCATCCATATTTCTTGTTATCTACTTGATACATTCGTACTACGAAATTGTCGCACAAAGTCATTTTTCGCTCATCTATTTTGTGAATGTCGCCGGTGCCGACAACTATTTTACTTGAAGGATATTATAGTTATTGCTAGACAGTATTTTCATTATTTGATTTGTAAATTAGTATGAAATAAAGTATTTTAGGACAGCTTTATTGGCACCATGGGAAAAATATGAATTTGGAATCAGTCGAAATTGGTGACGATCTAATTATAGTTCATTTTTTCTACAGTCTTGCTGTATTTTAGGTTTCTCAGTCAAAAAGCCTACCAGCATAAACGGACAAAGCAATCAATCGCTCCACTCTCTCAACGACGATGAAATAGACGCTGGGGAGGACGTGCCCGACTGCTTGGATGGCGAACCAGATAAATCTCTCGATGACAGTGAAATTGACATTGGTGAGGATATAGCAACCTCCGTCAAATCCACTCCAAATCACAGTCGCGGTGTGTATGATTTTTATTTTCCCAGTATATAAAAAATTAAAACTATCATTTTTATCTTACAGGCATATCAGCTCAATTGCAAGCCAGCATGGATGTTGCATTGCGAGCCATGGATGCTAGATTGCAAGCTACATTGAAAGCTACATTGAAAACCATGGGTCTAACTTTCAACAAGACATCAAGCAAATGTCAAAAAGTGTTTACAAAACAGAAAGAAACATGGACTTGATTCTGCCACACTTCAAAGTGTCTCTGCCTACAGAACTCCCTGCCGCGTTTCCAATTAAAGATGGCGAGGAACTCAAACAGATGGATCAGCTTGTAAAAAGTGATTCTGGAGTATTTGAACAAATTGTAAAAAATACCCCTGCCAATTAAGGTGCAGGCGCGTACTAATCTGCACTTTCTTATAGGTGAAGGCTCTAATCAGTGTTGGTGGAAATACGACTGACGAATTCATAAGGCGGACAATGCCAAGACTAATGAAAAATGAATTTGCAAATTGCTGCAGTGTCTTCAGAAGAAAGGATGACAAAATCTGTCTGAAAGATACAGTAATTTTTAATAGTGTTTTTGGTATGTTGCTCGATAGAATTTGAAGTATTTTATTCAGTTATGGACTGATTTATCTTGAACAGCTGCAGTCAAGATGAACTTGGCCACAAAAGAATGCACCGAAAAGGACGTTGAAAGCTCCATTCGAAAATGGCTTCAGAACTCCAGAGATCGTGCCGGCGGTTCAAGGTACGGACAAAAGAGGAGTCAAGAGCGCCACAATGCCACGATCTGAAGCATTGGGGTTACCTTCAACCAAAAAAGCGCGGCGTATTCATAATATCAATCGTTTCATTTAACTGTGAGCACTAGGGCTGTTCAAAAATAACTTTTTTTCCGGAATCTTGCTGGTTACTTGATTAAATCGTTAGGTTGCCTTAAAAAACGACGCACACCAAATTTGATTTCATTCCAACCAATTTTCGCGGCTTTCGTAGAGTTTGAAAATTTTAAATTTGCCTGAAAATGCAAAAAAAAAAAAAAAATTCAAATTTTTCTGCCAACCCAAGCTACCTCGGCTGTGTGGCTATTGCACTCTGGACGTTTCTGTGCCAGGATATACCAAGACATTGAAATATTGCCGGAGGTGCTCAAGTAGGAGTTATGCATTACCAAATTTGAAGTAGAAGGAGCAATTTCCAAGACATGTAAAAACTATTTCAGGTGGAAGTACAAAATGAATTGAGTAGTATCAGAGAGTAGACTTTTTTCAATGGATTCCATACTTAAGCAGTTAATCGAGGAGGCTAATTCAAAATGACTAATTTATGCGTCCACTATAGATAAAGAGGCTTTTTCATGCTGTTGTTTGAACAAACTTATCCTGAAACTACTAGCCACCTTTCAAAATCCTAATTGTAAAGAATAAGTTGTCAGTTTTTCGTAAACTGTTCACAGTGTTCAAGTAGAAGTTGGAGTAGTCTACACATAGTTGCTTGAGTAAGTGGTGCAAGCAGGCAAAACCTATTGAAGAATTCTGAAAGAGTAGGTGAGTGCAGTCGTGTAATTTCCTTGCCGAGTCATATCTTGATGGAAACCTCCCAAATGTACGCTGTACGAATGTTACATTGAATATATTGGATGGTTTTCTGTAGCCGATGTTGATGCTTATTTATTTGCACGGAGAAATTCCGCGTATCTGCTGTGAAACTAATAACATACGTCTATCGTTATGTTGAATTGTGGAATTTGAAGTTGGCTCGTCTTGTTAGTTTTAATATCTGCCTGACATAGAACGACATTATCCTTTGCGACATTATCCTATTGTTGTTGTCCACGTGTTAAGTTGAAAAATTTGGGAATGTGTGTGTTGCATTCAAAATTATTCGCACCCAGAAATTCCCTAGGCATAGAACACAAATTGATAATGAACATCTTTGCACTGTTGAGGGTAAAGAGGAATTGCCCACTACCCATTGCAAACTCTTCACATTCCAAAACTGATCTCGTACCTGCTGCCTCTTCAGATTTTAATTAATGTCATGCCTTGACGTAATCAAGTTTGACTTGCATATTGAGTGACTACGGTAACCGATTTCAATTGATCACTGCTTCATATAATAATGATTTATGTTCATATCCTTGCCATGTTTTTTATCATTCTATTCCTTGCTGTATGTGATGCCTTTTTGCACATGGTTTTCCAATTTCTTTATCATGCATTACCTTGCTTCATGTGACACTGCCTTTGTACATATTCTTGCCATGTCTTTTGGTATTCTTTTGCTAGATTGCGGTAATTGCTTCTTTTTCAAGTCTTGCCAATTTTGATAATTTTTTCATCGCTGCCTCAAATTACTGCCTCGAATTACTTGTGGATCACTCAAATTTTTCAAGCAAACGTGCAACACCACAAAGACAAGGGTTTAATGTTCTGCCGTGACCCATACATCTTTGTTTATCTGTTACTACTCACTATCGCCAACTGTACAGTTTCTCTGCATGTATAAATTTTGCAATATACTGATTTGCCCGATGACTGTGTGAATAGATGTTGTTGTATTAGGTTTCGGGGTATGATATGGGTGGATGAGATAGTACAGAAGTGGGAGACAGGGCTAGTGGTGGATTGCGGCGGCGGGATGTGGCACCTATCCGGCATCGTGGGGCACCCAAGTGGTACCCCGCCTAATACCGACAGATATAGCCGCCACAATTTTGTGGTTACCAGGTGGTTTCCCTCGCGGTCACCTGCTTTCGACCCGCGTTGGTCCCTTGTTGTCCCCAAGTGGCCGTGTTACCTGGGTCATTTGATAGGTGCCCACTGCCCAGGTAAGACCGCCGAAAATTCCAATATCACTTGGTCACCTTTTCAGGCTATATATTTTGCTAAAGTGGCCAACAATGAGTTTGGCTACAATGCCTTGAGTCAAGTTTGCGGACCTTTGGGGTGCGTAATGTAGGTTTCAAACCTAAAGAACATAAAATGTATGCATGATCGATTGAATAGCGAAGAAACAAACGGAACAAGCAGACACCATGCAAATCTGTGTTATACAACGGAACCTCATGAGCATCTCATACCCTAATAATTCTAAAAAAATATAAATGCAACTTTTTAGTGCAACTTTCTCAAGATTTTAATGCAACAACTTGTCCTTCTATAATTACTATGATACATCCGCGCTATCATCTTGACGAAGGATATTTGCTCGTCGCGTCATGTTTACAACGTCTGCCGCGGGCGACCGATGTTGTTCAAAATCCGAGCTCCTTGCTCGGAGGAAGTAGAATGTAGAATCTCAAACAGTAAATAAGTTGTTTGTAGAGGATGAGGAATTGGTATATCTAACAATCGCGCTAGAAGATGGAGAGCGTCCGACCTCTATTGCGGATGTATTGGATTATTGCTATTTGTACGATATCACGGATCAGTATAAGCCATGTCCAAGCGAGTACGGAGATTTTATTTGCAATTCGATTCGATGCAAGCCTACGATAGGATATACGACCGCTGCATTTCTGTCTTAGATTACTGCCATGTCAATGGAGTTATCCGTCATGTTGGAGAGTCGTGGACGGAGGAATCGGAATGGACGAGTATAAAAGGGTTGAAAAAGTGCACTTGTGACTCGAAGGGTCGGTGGGGATGCCGCATGACCGGTTAGTATATTTATTCATTCATTCTGCTATAACGGCTAGTATTTGGTTGGGTTATAGAGACAGCGATTCGAGTGAGCCAATGTTTCCGAGTACCGTAATATGATGCGCTAGTTTAGTTACGGTAGGGGTAGGTGTATTGATTGTATACTGACGCTGAACTTACACCGTAATACTGCACTTCACACACAAATATACCTGACTGAACGTCGTCTGTTGACCGTTGGTTGACAAAAAAAGGTCAACTTTCCGGCTCAGCTCCCGAAATAGTCGCCGGAGAGTTACTTCAGTGCTGATTTACTGTATCTCAGTCGTATTTGTCCCTATATTTAATCAATATTCTTAAAAAGAGGACATTTGGGCGTCATCCGAGGACACTTTCAAAAAAGAGGACAAATCCTCTTAAAAGAGCACGTATGGTAACATTGGTAACCCTACCTAGTGCCCGATGTCACAGTTCCTTTTTCGATGTTAGTATCTATTCCGCGACTCTTTCCTTTCTTTGTGAATGCGCTCTTTCATCGGGTCTATTTTCTGGGCTTTTTGTCGCCGTTGGAACACTATGATGGTACAACTAGGAGTATGACATTGTATATTTTTGTCCTCGATGTTTTTGCGGCATATGCACCGACACGTGATCTCTGCATTGCTTATGCAATTATATGCATAGCATACTATGAGTATAGGGCTGGCAGTAGTTATATAGATCGCTCTGGGGGTGGCAGGGGCTCTTATGGCGGGGTGGCGATTCGTATTGAAACCGGGGGTGGCGACTCGTACTTTCAGACCCCCCTCGGGGCCGCGATTCGTAATGGGTTCTTATGGACGCGGTCGTCATTCGTACTTTTGGGTATAGGCTGGGGCGGTGACTCGTATTGAAAACTCGGGGTCGTGATTCGTACTTTTGGGTATAGGCTGGGGCGGTGACTCGTATTGAAAACTCGGAGTCGTGACTCGCCTTTTTTACTATAAACGGTGGCGGCGATTCGCCTGTCGTGTATTCTTACGGGTTCTGTGGTGACTCACCATGTGTTCTTATGGGTGCGACCGTGAATCGCCCTTTCAGGCATCTCTCGCGCGGTGTTGAATATGTATCAAATAAATAGTCATGTGAATGAACCTTTGTTAATGTGTATATCGTAAATTATTATATATGATGTAGTTTAGTCGCGACAAATGACCGACCGTGTTCTAAGTCTTTCCTCGCTATTGATTCCTACGTAACCTGAATAGTACTTTCAGATCGGATTATTCGCACCTTGTATACCGCTGTTTCGCACCTATAGAATAGCCTGCTGTTCACAGTCGTGACTTCACCGCGATAGCGCAATTTTCGAATCAGTCGCATGGTAATGTTTTGCTATTTAGTTTACCACAGAGCCGGCGTGGACAGCGATTCGAATACCAACAACAGCCGCGTTCACATACTAACACTCCAAAAAGGTGTGAAATATTTCCTACGACCACTCACAAGATAGCACATCAGAATAGTCATCTCTCGTGGTTTGATGTTACAAAGATAGGAATCACGCACAAGTAATATTTTGGTAATAAGTTTGTCACATAACCGGCGTAGACGGTGATACCAACAATAGCCGCGTTCACAAACTAACACTTCAAAAAGGTGTGAAATAGGTTGCAAACCCCGCGATCGCCGACAAGATATTGTCTCGGACATAACCATCTTTCGCGACTTGCTGTTACATACATTCCAATCACTCACAAGATACTATTTTGGTACTTAGTTTGTCACAGAACCGGATTTCACTGGTAAAATTTAATAAGTAACGAATAACAGAGCCGGCGTAGACGGTGATTCGAATACCGACAAATTTTCACTTATTTCTGCCCCAACCCTAATCCTCTGTGAAGTTGACGCTTATTCAAAAAAGGTGTGAAATAATTGTAAAATCCTACGTCGGTGACGCGATAATGCATCAGACATAGCGATCTAGTTATAGTACGGTGTCGGAATCCATTCGCGAGATGTTCTATAGGTAAATTGAGATAATCCGAAACGAAATATTTTGACTTTGGCGTAGTGTGAATTGAAATAGGATTGACAAACATGACTATCAACTTTCCCACAGTCCCATATTGATATTATACGCACATTGATTTGAAACAAGTAATGGAACATTGCAACTCTATTCGCGATCCGACTTTTCGTTTGTCAAAGCGACATTTTAACATCTTACCATACTCAAAAGAATAATTTACAACATTAACAAGTGTTAAAAATCTAGTTTCACTTACTTGATTATACCACTGCAACTCACAAATTTGAATTAATTCATCCTGGTTGTATTCGTATGATCGGTCTTTTTTATTCAATTGTAAAGGTCGTTACTATTCTGAAGACAAAGTAAGCTATTTACTAATCGACACATAAATGACTTGACATAAACATATTATATTTTGAGTATACGAGATTTGAATCTCTGAACAATAACTGAGAAATAATTTATCACAATAAAATACGTATATTACAGCGTAAAAGATGTTTGAATGTCAGCAACTCTGTACGGTCATATAGTTACTACCACTAATTTACCCGACCAACTCGTCATGATCATTCCTGAAATCAACACAAATATGACCACTGACTTGTGTTAACCACAAAACAGCATCAAGTTTTAAATCCACTCGTAGCTTACGGATTATTTGAATGCTGGTTATGTTTTGTTGTAATTGAGTTAACGAAATAGTATTACGTCTCGACATCTTACCATCTTACCATATTCAAAGAATCAACCACGAAAACATTGTCAAGTAAATCCGTTAACCGACCAACTCAAACAGTATCAATACGAAAAACAACCAAACATACACGAATCCATACAATCACTAAAACCTAAAATCCATAACAAGCTTGGTTGTATTCATATCCCTACGTGTCTTTTTTATTCAACTTGAAAAGTCGTTACTATTCTGTAAGATAAAGGAATTACTACGCGGTTTATTCTGCAAGACAAACTAATTACTACTCGGTATATTTTGAAAGACAAAAGTAATTACTTCTCAGTGTCGGCGACTTGAGATTAACATAATATGTTTGAGTATACGAGATTTGACAGTCTGACCATCGTAGTTTCTTACAAACGAACACAGGTGTTATATCAAAAATTATCATGATGTAAACATAAGGATTGACACATTGATCATTACATTATTATTAAATTATTTGCGTTAATTAAACCCGGCGTTGTGGTAAATGTTATGACAGCAACAAACTTTTCAGTACCAATGTTATTAACATATTAAGCTGTAAACTATGTGTGTCTGAAATGTTATTGATAGGAAAATTACTCCACCTTGGTAAAAATCACTCTGCGTGTCGCGGATATCAGAAAATATTTCCAGTAACCAAGACTAAAGATGAAACGACAATATCGGTATTATTACATTCAGCAATCAGTACAATTATTAAAATCTATCGTTTGCGATAAACAGCACTAAAGATGTAATAATTCCAGTATTCATACATTGAACATCCGATACAAAATGCTTTATTATCCCGATTCCCAACGGGTAATTGAAACGACTAAGTGTAGAATCAGTATATCACAATATCGTTACTATTGAATCCAACGATTTATTGTCGGAATTTGTGACAGAGAATTGAGACATATGCACTTTACAGAGTATGAAAATATCACTTTGAGTATCGAGTACCGTTCGAAGCTAGCGATCAATTCTTAATCATTTCAGTAACTCCCCATTGTGCGTGCTAACTGTAAAATATCGCGAGGTTATACACTCTAAGACTTTGATTATTGTAAAAGTAAATTGTGATATGTTTGTTAGATGCATCCAATTCAACTAGAAGTGTCTAGTGCCCAACACTCGTAATATCAAAAAAGTACTTGCTACACTGTTATTTGCTAAACGTGTTTTGCATTGTTGTTCATTTCTAGTATTGATTGAAATCATTCTTGAACCGTCAAATAATAATTCCCGACATGAAACCAAGCCGCTGAAAGTCGTTACCATCACGAAGATACAATGTGTACGATGTTTGTCAAATGTGTCCTACCTGGCCAACAGAAAACAATTTTCACTAGCTTGGTAATGAAACCGAAGTCTCCATTCGATATTTTGTTTGTGTCAAATACATTACAATGAACACATTTGCGTGGTTGAGCTTTACATCATCAAGCTGTTATTTGTAAATCAAGATTTCGGTAAACTTGTAAATGTATCGTTTAACTAACCGACATTTAGTGATTGGGGAACATACCAAACGATACACATCCATCTCCGAAATACTGCGTTGATCTTAATTTCCATCATCGTGATAAGCGAAGTATATTTGTTTTGAATTCATAACAATAGGCTTTTCTATGATATGATAAATTCTTGACAAGTTCTGCTTAGAAGATTGGTTGCATATCACGAAAAATAATATACCACACATATTATTACTGTTACTCCATTCATCGGTATTTTTTCCGTTGTCGATTTTCAAACGAGTAAAATTTATTACTTGAGTTGCTCTGCTTACTATATTTAAATGTACACTCACCCGTCTTTCAACAACAAACAATGTTAAAAAAGTATGCAATCAAACACAACAAGTTTTACGATACTAATTATTATCCCACATAACCCATTTCTTACCGAAGACATATGAAATATATTCATGTTACACGAAAATATTCGCTCATGCTACAAACCTGTACAATGATTGGTGGTGCTTTCAAACTGTTTCGATACCTCAAGAACTCTATTGTCTGAATGGTTGTTCATGTATCGTAATAATCAAGTAGTTCAACACAATTGTGGTATCCATACGAGTTTAGTTAACACAATTTACGACACCGAGGTCGCGTCATCTTTCGTAAGACAACAAACCAAGGCTTCAGGATATGTCCATGTCATAGCAATAAATCATAGCTACTCCAACAACAGAGTGCATATGTTTTCTAGTTACGGTGCTTACATCTTACACACAAATCAATCTACTTTGCTAACGAAAAGTGGTGAGTCATCGTATGGTTGTCCTCACAACTAAAACATACTATCATACAAAATGGTCGTTATAGTTTGCACACCAACGGTACATCGTACAAGTAACAAGTCTCGAGAATCCAGTTATTCAAAAAACGTGAAAGTATTTCTACACCAAGTCGTTATGTTGACGAAAGCGTATATTGTAATATCATGATCGATTTGCATTCGTTGGTCACAAACTGTCACTACTCTGAATAATTCTTTTTCACTCAAACACAAACGCATACTTGTCACCATTCGTTTTCATCAAGCACGAGTTCAAGAAACTTACTTACTACGACATGAATTTTTATTTTTATGTTGTGTAAATAGGTAATAATTAATTCAAGTAACACTATATCAACATCATCGAGTTGTGCTAATAGATTTACATGTGGTCTTGTGGTTTTCGTCGGGACATACAGCACGAACTAACTGTAGACTCCTCTCTGTTGTACAGCTACTCGGTAATCGAAATGCATTAACATGTAAACAACGATCTTGTTTCGTCACACCAAAAATATGTTCACTGTCGCGATACTCCGCACAAGACGTGCATAGCCTTTTCACACTCGTAATAGTATACCGACGTCAAGCGATAACGTTTAACAAGACCAACGACACTGAACCAACGACGTTTACCTATGTAAAATTACCACTTTCACTTGCCAGTCCATCGTTTACCTGACTAAACATATTATTTTCCTTTGGAGATCTGACGTTTACCCAGAGTAAGAAACCATTTTCACTTGTAAATATTTTTTTTCCTCGGCTAACAAACCTTTTTTCACTTGGAAATATATTTTTTCTCTGGGTAACAAACCTTTTTCACTTGGAAATATATTTTTTCTCTGGTTAACAAACCTTTTTCACTTGGAAATATATATTTTCTCTGGGCAACAAACCTTTTTCACTTGGAAATATATTTTTTCCCCAGGTAACAAACCTTTTTCCCTGAGCAACAAACCATTTTCACTTGTGGGTCCGTCGTTTACCCGAGTAAAAATATCATTTTCCTTTGGAGATCCGGCGTTTACCCAGTGTAACAATACATTTTCACTTGGAAAAATACTTTTACCTAGAGTAACTAATCATTTTTTCCTGGGGTAACAAACCCTCTTCGTCTGGAAACTATCATTTAACTGAGAAACAAACCATTTTCACTTGGAAATACATTTTTTCCCTGGGTAACAATACCATTTTCGTTTTGAAGACTGACAACCATACCGGCCAATTTGATATTTTTTAATATTGTTACAACGGACAGTGACAAAATATACACCAACAACGACTCCGATACATTTGTGTAATCGCATACTCACTTGTTCTGATGCATCCCATCAAAATCGACGGTTAGCCACACACACACACACAATAACAATGCGCTATTTCGATATGACCGCGATGTCCGGGTTCGTGCTTTAGATTTTCCAGAACCAATCCGTCTAAAGTTGCAATCCCCCGCCTTTGTTAACTGGTTGATACACGGATAACAATCTTCGGAAAATGTAGGAACGCATACTACCCATCGTGCTAACGATTCCAGGTTACTTGTGATTAATTTCCTTACTCACCCTATACAGATTATACGTACAGCGATATGTAGCGGTAATCGGTTTGGTCAATACATATCGCCCCATTCAGTATGGAATTACAAACCCAATACAGGTCAGGTCATAACCGGATCCGGATATTCAATGCAAAGCGATAAAGCAGAACCAATGACCAAATGTAATTAAACATGTAGATTCACAACCCTTGATTTTTTTCGTGAAAAATGACAATACATATCGAATATATATTTTACGACGGTTCAACCCTACCAAGTATTCACGTAAATGTGGTTTATGACATTACATACAATGTATCAAGGTTGGGTGTTTATGCACACATCGGTATGACCCATAGACAACATCATCATACCCTCCAGGACTTCGTTATTGCATCGTGAGGTCAATAAAATCAATCGGGGGGCATAGACGACAGAAGGTTTGGAGATCCAATGTCAAATTCAGACAAACAAACGGATATATTTGTCCATCTTGGTTATTCACTCAACTACCATTGGTGCTCTCGATACAGCGAACGGTACAGTATGCAACGCATATCATTAGAGTGATATATCCACAGGTAAATATGGGGCCTGGCCACAATAATTGTATCGAGATTTAACCCAGATTACTATCCGTTCACTGATTCACTCGATGGTTTTAGCAACTTGTAACAACACAAGATAGATACGACTGGAATTACTAATATTCATAATGTTTATGATAAGTGTCGTTACCGATCGTTCACTAAGTCGATATGAATATTCGAAAAATCGGATATCACTACTCTCAAAACCAGTGATTCGGTTTAAGTTTAAAATCGATTTGATAATGTAATCCAAAGTGTGTTTCTGTGGGATCTGCCAACCTTTACGAGAGAGTGCTGTCTCTTTGACACATGAAACAATTATTATCAACCACACCTTGCGTGCATCGATTTGTCGGCGTCGTACAATTATTGTGGCCAGGCCCCATATTTACCTGTGGATATATCACTCTAATGATATGCGTTGCATACTGTACCGTTCGCTGTATCGAGAGCACCAATGGTAGTTGAGTGAATAACCAAGATGGACAAATATATCCGTTTGTTTGTCTGAATTTGACATTGGATCTCCAAACCTTCTGTCGTCTATGCCCCCCGATTGATTTTATTGACCTCACGATGCAATAACGAAGTCCTGGAGGGTATGATGATGTTGTCTATGGGTCATACCGATGTGTGCATAAACACCCAACCTTGATACATTGTATGTAATGTCATAAACCACATTTACGTGAATACTTGGTAGGGTTGAACCGTCGTAAAATATATATTCGATATGTATTGTCATTTTTCACGAAAAAAATCAAGGGTTGTGAATCTACATGTTTAATTACATTTGGTCATTGGTTCTGCTTTATCGCTTTGCATTGAATATCCGGATCCGGTTATGACCTGACCTGTATTGGGTTTGTAATTCCATACTGAATGGGGCGATATGTATTGACCAAACCGATTACCGCTACATATCGCTGTACGTATAATCTGTATAGGGTGAGTAAGGAAATTAATCACAAGTAACCTGGAATCGTTAGCACGATGGGTAGTATGCGTTCCTACATTTTCCGAAGATTGTTATCCGTGTATCAACCAGTTAACAAAGGCGGGGGATTGCAACTTTAGACGGATTGGTTCTGGAAAATCTAAAGCACGAACCCGGACATCGCGGTCATATCGAAATAGCGCATTGTTATTGTGTGTGTGTGTGTGGCTAACCGTCGATTTTGATAGGATGCATCAGAACAAGTGAGTATGCGATTACACAAATGTATCGGAGTCGTTGTTGGTGTATATTTTGTCACTGTCCGTTGTAACAATATTAAAAAATATCAAATTGGCCGGTATGGTTGTCAGTCTTCAAAACGAAAATGGTATTGTTACCCAGGGAAAAAATGTATTTCCAAGTGAAAATGGTTTGTTTCTCAGTTAAATGATAGTTTCCAGACGAAGAGGGTTTGTTACCCCAGGAAAAAATGATTAGTTACTCTAGGTAAAAGTATTTTTCCAAGTGAAAATGTATTGTTACACTGGGTAAACGCCGGATCTCCAAAGGAAAATGATATTTTTACTCGGGTAAACGACGGACCCACAAGTGAAAATGGTTTGTTGCTCAGGGAAAAAGGTTTGTTACCTGGGGAAAAAATATATTTCCAAGTGAAAAAGGTTTGTTGCCCAGAGAAAAAATATATTTCCAAGTGAAAAAGGTTTGTTAACCAGAGAAAAAATATATTTCCAAGTGAAAAAGGTTTGTTACCCAGAGAAAAAATATATTTCCAAGTGAAAAAAGGTTTGTTAGCCGAGGAAAAAAAATATTTACAAGTGAAAATGGTTTCTTACTCTGGGTAAACGTCAGATCTCCAAAGGAAAATAATATGTTTAGTCAGGTAAACGATGGACTGGCAAGTGAAAGTGGTAATTTTACATAGGTAAACGTCGTTGGTTCAGTGTCGTTGGTCTTGTTAAACGTTATCGCTTGACGTCGGTATACTATTACGAGTGTGAAAAGGCTATGCACGTCTTGTGCGGAGTATCGCGACAGTGAACATATTTTTGGTGTGGCGAAACAAGATCGTTGTTTACATGTTAATGCATTTCGATTACCGAGTAGCTGTACAACAGAGAGGAGTCTACAGTTAGTTCGTGCTGTATGTCCCGACGAAAACCACAAGACCACATGTAAATCTATTAGCACAACTCGATGATGTTGATATAGTGTTACTTGAATTAATTATTACCTATTTACACAACATAAAAATAAAAATTCATGTCGTAGTAAGTAAGTTTCTTGAACTCGTGCTTGATGAAAACGAATGGTGACAAGTATGCGTTTGTGTTTGAGTGAAAAAGAATTATTCAGAGTAGTGACAGTTTGTGACCAACGAATGCAAATCGATCATGATATTACAATATACGCTTTCGTCAACATAACGACTTGGTGTAGAAATACTTTCACGTTTTTTGAATAACTGGATTCTCGAGACTTGTTACTTGTACGATGTACCGTTGGTGTGCAAACTATAACGACCATTTTGTATGATAGTATGTTTTAGTTGTGAGGACAACCATACGATGACTCACCACTTTTCGTTAGCAAAGTAGATTGATTTGTGTGTAAGATGTAAGCACCGTAACTAGAAAACATATGCACTCTGTTGTTGGAGTAGCTATGATTTATTGCTATGACATGGACATATCCTGAAGCCTTGGTTTGTTGTCTTACGAAAGATGACGCGACCTCGGTGTCGTAAATTGTGTTAACTAAACTCGTATGGATACCACAATTGTGTTGAACTACTTGATTATTACGATACATGAACAACCATTCAGACAATAGAGTTCTTGAGGTATCGAAACAGTTTGAAAGCACCACCAATCATTGTACAGGTTTGTAGCATGAGCGAATATTTTCGTGTAACATGAATATATTTCATATGTCTTCGGTAAGAAATGGGTTATGTGGGATAATAATTAGTATCGTAAAACTTGTTGTGTTTGATTGCATACTTTTTTAACATTGTTTGTTGTTGAAAGACGGGTGAGTGTACATTTAAATATAGTAAGCAGAGCAACTCAAGTAATAAATTTTACTCGTTTGAAAATCGACAACGGAAAAAATACCGATGAATGGAGTAACAGTAATAATATGTGTGGTATATTATTTTTCGTGATATGCAACCAATCTTCTAAGCAGAACTTGTCAAGAATTTATCATATCATAGAAAAGCCTATTGTTATGAATTCAAAACAAATATACTTCGCTTATCACGATGATGGAAATTAAGATCAACGCAGTATTTCGGAGATGGATGTGTATCGTTTGGTATGTTCCCCAATCACTAAATGTCGGTTAGTTAAACGATACATTTACAAGTTTACCGAAATCTTGATTTACAAATAACAGCTTGATGATGTAAAGCTCAACCACGCAAATGTGTTCATTGTAATGTATTTGACACAAACAAAATATCGAATGGAGACTTCGGTTTCATTACCAAGCTAGTGAAAATTGTTTTCTGTTGGCCAGGTAGGACACATTTGACAAACATCGTACACATTGTATCTTCGTGATGGTAACGACTTTCAGCGGCTTGGTTTCATGTCGGGAATTATTATTTGACGGTTCAAGAATGATTTCAATCAATACTAGAAATGAACAACAATGCAAAACACGTTTAGCAAATAACAGTGTAGCAAGTACTTTTTTGATATTACGAGTGTTGGGCACTAGACACTTCTAGTTGAATTGGATGCATCTAACAAACATATCACAATTTACTTTTACAATAATCAAAGTCTTAGAGTGTATAACCTCGCGATATTTTACAGTTAGCACGCACAATGGGGAGTTACTGAAATGATTAAGAATTGATCGCTAGCTTCGAACGGTACTCGATACTCAAAGTGATATTTTCATACTCTGTAAAGTGCATATGTCTCAATTCTCTGTCACAAATTCCGACAATAAATCGTTGGATTCAATAGTAACGATATTGTGATATACTGATTCTACACTTAGTCGTTTCAATTACCCGTTGGGAATCGGGATAATAAAGCATTTTGTATCGGATGTTCAATGTATGAATACTGGAATTATTACATCTTTAGTGCTGTTTATCGCAAACGATAGATTTTAATAATTGTACTGATTGCTGAATGTAATAATACCGATATTGTCGTTTCATCTTTAGTCTTGGTTACTGGAAATATTTTCTGATATCCGCGACACGCAGAGTGATTTTTACCAAGGTGGAGTAATTTTCCTATCAATAACATTTCAGACACACATAGTTTACAGCTTAATATGTTAATAACATTGGTACTGAAAAGTTTGTTGCTGTCATAACATTTACCACAACGCCGGGTTTAATTAACGCAAATAATTTAATAATAATGTAATGATCAATGTGTCAATCCTTATGTTTACATCATGATAATTTTTGATATAACACCTGTGTTCGTTTGTAAGAAACTACGATGGTCAGACTGTCAAATCTCGTATACTCAAACATATTATGTTAATCTCAAGTCGCCGACACTGAGAAGTAATTACTTTTGTCTTTCAAAATATACCGAGTAGTAATTAGTTTGTCTTGCAGAATAAACCGCGTAGTAATTCCTTTATCTTACAGAATAGTAACGACTTTTCAAGTTGAATAAAAAAGACACGTAGGGATATGAATACAACCAAGCTTGTTATGGATTTTAGGTTTTAGTGATTGTATGGATTCGTGTATGTTTGGTTGTTTTTCGTATTGATACTGTTTGAGTTGGTCGGTTAACGGATTTACTTGACAATGTTTTCGTGGTTGATTCTTTGAATATGGTAAGATGGTAAGATGTCGAGACGTAATACTATTTCGTTAACTCAATTACAACAAAACATAACCAGCATTCAAATAATCCGTAAGCTACGAGTGGATTTAAAACTTGATGCTGTTTTGTGGTTAACACAAGTCAGTGGTCATATTTGTGTTGATTTCAGGAATGATCATGACGAGTTGGTCGGGTAAATTAGTGGTAGTAACTATATGACCGTACAGAGTTGCTGACATTCAAACATCTTTTACGCTGTAATATACGTATTTTATTGTGATAAATTATTTCTCAGTTATTGTTCAGAGATTCAAATCTCGTATACTCAAAATATAATATATTTATGTCAAGTCATTTATGTGTCGATTAGTAAATAGCTTACTTTGTCTTCAGAATAGTAACGACCTTTACAATTGAATAAAAAAGACCGATCATACGAATACAACCAGGATGAATTAATTCAAATTTGTGAGTTGCAGTGGTATAATCAAGTAAGTGAAACTAGATTTTTAACACTTGTTAATGTTGTAAATTATTCTTTTGAGTATGGTAAGATGTTAAAATGTCGCTTTGACAAACGAAAAGTCGGATCGCGAATAGAGTTGCAATGTTCCATTACTTGTTTCAAATCAATGTGCGTATAATATCAATATGGGACTGTGGGAAAGTTGATAGTCATGTTTGTCAATCCTATTTCAATTCACACTACGCCAAAGTCAAAATATTTCGTTTCGGATTATCTCAATTTACCTATAGAACATCTCGCGAATGGATTCCGACACCGTAAGTAGTTATATAGATCGGTCAACCGGTGGCAGGGGTTCTTATGGGCGGGGTCGCATGCTAACGAGAAACCGGGGGTGGCATGCTAACGTTTTCGTCTTATGGCGGGGGTGGCATGCTAACGTTTTCGTCTTATGGCGGGGTGGCATGCTAACGTTTTCGTCTTATGGGTGCGGTCGCATGATAACGCGAAACTCGTGGTGGCATGCTAACGTTTTCGGGTATAGGCGGCGGTCCCATGCTAACGTGAAAACTCGTGGTGACATGCTAATGTTTTTTGGTATACGTGCGGCGACATGCTAACGACGATAAATGTGTCTGTCATGTATTCTTACGGGATCTGTGGTGACTCGCCATGTGTTCTTATGGGTGCGGTCGTGATTACTTTCGGCTTATTCGCTGTTTCGCACCTACAAAATAGTCTGCTGTTCACAGTCGCAACTTCATCGCGATAGCACAATTTTCACACCTCGATCAGTAGAACAACACTGCACTAACCCAGTTGTCGAAACACATAGGTCATACATTTTACGTGAAATATTGTATTGTGGTATACAAATATGCAAACTATTCTTTCAATTCAACAAGTCTAGTTAACGAATCGATTTTCAAGCTGCCGACACAGTTTTTAACACGAGTGAGTTGATATTTCTTCCCGGGTACGAGCGAGGCTTTGTTCCATTGATCCAAAACCACCTCACCAGTATCATCCTTCAATGTAAAACTGTATAATTTCAGCTCCTTTCCGGCACCAGAATTGACCGTCTTCTCCTCTCGAGAAACACAAGTAGCGGCGATCGAGACGTATTCATCTTTATTTCCATATACCGATTCACAGGTCAATAATGGGTATTCTTCAGCCGTATGTCTCGATTTTCCATGTATGGTTACTGACGAAGCCCGTCCCAGTATTACAGCGGGTTTTCCAGTAAATTTATCAATTTGAACCCAACCGGATTTGACCATGAGTTTTTTTCGTTTGGAGAATGCTTTCTCAATGTTCCCGAACAAATCACGATTGAAACACGTGAAAGATATCTCTTCGTTATTGCCGTCGATGAATCTACCTTTGAGATATTGGCTAACGCCACCTCTTTTGGGTGATGAGACGAATTTGACACCGACGTGAAAATTTGAAGTTGCTCCGACTTGCATAGTGTTGACGCTGTTCGATGCCATATCGTTTGATAAAGTGGGAGTCATCAACAAACCCGTCGATATTTATAGAATTAGACACGTGGTATTGAGTGAGTTAACAGTCTTTGTATAATCCTGATGACCCGCGTGAATAGACTTGGATTGAAATAAACTTTACAGGAGTTCTGTAAGAAAGGATGCCGTTCACAAGTGACAAACGACACGAATGAATTTTCTTCTTACCCAGTCAATTATCAATGTACTGTAGTGAGTATTCAAAATGTCTGTTGCTAAATCTCTGTACGCCGCTAGGGTACGTATGTCACTTTTCATCGCCGCAATGCTTATGACACTAAAAACCCCATTCCAGTCGATGCCGTATGATCGAATCGAGTTAACCAATGCGGTAAAATCACACTTTCGAACACGGCTCACGTTTTGTCCATGTACATAGAAATCTAGTACTCCGTGGATGAATTTTTCCGTTTCGCTCAAGGCGGGGGTGGTCAAATTATGATAGTACAGAAGATAATTCTCAATAATCGCGCTAGTTGCCATAACGAGTATATGTAACTATCAACTGAAAAAGTAAACCATGAGAATGACACCACAATGCAAGCCGACTCGAAAAAGAACCACATCGACAACGGCGGGCATACCACCGGCTAAACAGCTTCGCAATGGGAAATCGAAAAATTTGAATCGTACCGAACCCAGACAGAAGGTTGGTAAGAAACCTGTGAAATCTAAAAGTGCGAGTGACGATGATTTTCGCGACGACGTGAAGGGAAAAAAGAAGCAGGAAGAAAAGTTATGTCAATACACAGTTGACAAGATGGTCACCTACCTCCAGACTATTGACGTTGTTAAACCGCATTTAGGTTCAATACTATGTTATGTTGATTCGTTGACGGAGAAAAAAAATTTGACTGTCACAAAGCTCATGGCTGACATCAAACGATTGCTTACTGTCAAGGGTCAGCGTTGGAGTCTTGATGAGATTCAGCCTGAATTAAATACCGCAACCGATGAGTACTTGCATCGACTTCTAGAAATTAGAACGAAATTGAAGTATAATTTGTGATTGGGCTGAATGATTTTCATTGTTGTGAGTGTCTATTCTCAATTTCTGTTTTCCGTTTCAGATTTTACATTAGAGCCATAAATAAACAATAGCTTCTGAAAGCACAACCACTAGCGGCGCTGGTGCTCTTGTAATCTCGAATCAGCGGTTTAGGTCTTTCTCTCCGGGTGTCGAGCGGTGAACAACGTGGCTTACTGGTTGGGTATATTCGATCGCAGATTGCCGGATAAGGAGTTAATTAGTAAGTTATTCGGCACGATTACTTTGATTTATGAATATAATATGTTATTCGTTTATCCTACAGACAAAACAAGCGTCAGAATTGAAGTAAAGAATTGCATAGGTGAGTTATTACTGTTTAGAACTAGTGAACATGATGTAATTCTCTATGTTGTTGACAGACAGAGCAAACTCAAGTTGAACGCACGAGTCTACTGGTAAGTTATCCGCTATAACACAACGTTAGTGGACATAGATTGATGTGTTGCTTGTTTTATTAAGCATAAAGAATCGAAGACACCGGCAAAGAAACTAGATTGTAAGTAAGACTAGTTTAATGTTCCCCAAGTGCTGAATTTGACCGCGTGTTATTAATTTTACAGATGAGTCGACGCAGACGGAATCGTGTTCGCGAAGAACCGAATGCACCACCAGAGATTGGGGACGAACGTCAAGAAGTTGTAAATCAGAACTGGCAAGCGATTAAATCGTATGTAGTGAAAAAGACTGGTCATGTGTATAATATTCGAGTCATCGGTCGGGAGCTAGCGGATGTTTTCCGTGATATACAAGCTATATTTTTCTCTGAGTCACATACCTTTAAAGTGAACTACGCACATGCCTTTATTTTATATCACACTGAGACTCTGCGATTTCGTTATTTTCATGCGTCGGCGAACGTCGATAGTGTATTAGAAACACCAGCGCTAATTTCAACACTATCTGAGTTTGATGAATTTGTTGAATCTATTCGCCTGGAAACCGCACTTGATTTGTTACAAAACTCTCGAGCAGATACAAAGTCACTACCAGTGTGTCTGACTAATGTCCAGTTTTATGTATACCCTACGAGTCGTTTACTGATTGGTTGAGCTGATATCGAAATACCACCAGGACTTGCACAATCATTTATTTATACGTCGAAAAACTAAGACGCCGATGTGTCTTTTCATGATCTCAATCATTCTCATAATGATCCAAGAAAATGATCCCGTCATTGAATTTTATTGAGATGTACTTGTATGTATTGCGTGTGGTGTTATTTGGATATATTTGTACATTTTGTTTGTTTAATATGATTTTTTTTATTGTTTGTTAATGTATCGTTTGTTTTCCAGGTGGATAACATTATTTCATATCTCAAGTCGGTTATGTCATTAGATTTGAATAGTTTACATATAGAGATTACATTGACACAGGATTAAGGGTTTAATAGGTAAGTTATTCGATGCGAATACTTTGATTTATGAATATAATTTGTTATTTATTTATCCACCAGACAAAACGAGCGTGGGATTAAAGAATTGAAACGGTGAGTTATTACTGTGTAGAACTATTAAGCATGATGTAATGATTTTGTTGTTGAACAGACAAAGCGAACTCAATGATTAAGTGGGATACACAAGTCTACTGGTGAGTTATCTGTTATATTACTATGTTAGTGACATAGTTTGACGTGTTACTTGTTTAGTATAAAGATCCAAGGAAGATACCGAAAAAGAAACCGCATTGTAAGTAACACTAGTTTAATATTCCCAAGTGTTGAATGTAACCACGCGGTATCAATTTTTACAGATGACTCGACACCTTTGGAATCATAAAGAACACGCACCGCCAGAGATCGACAACCAAAAACAACAAATGACATCTCAGAACTGGCAAGCGGTGAAATCGTATGTAGTGAACAGTAACCGTGTGTATAATATTCACGACTTGAACCGTAAGCGGTCGGATGTTTTCCCAGATACCCAATCGATCTGTCTGATCAACCCGCAGTTATATGAATATCCTACCGAGGGTGTGTTGATTGGTTGTGTTGGTATTAAACTACCGACATGGCTTGCGCAGTCGAAATCGATCATGCCATTTACACGTCGGAAAAATAAGAATCGGTACAATGACAATCTCTGCGCTTTTCGCTGTATTGGTCACTCGATAGGTAAAGACACCAAAGCAATGGCCCAACAATTCACTTCAGCATATGGTGTAAATGTAGAATCCGGTGTGACTCTTGACATGTTGGATGATATCGAGGATTTGTTTAATGTCGCTATATTTGTATACACCAAGACCGAGGGTAAAGCTAGCGCTCTCCGACGTAGTACGTTTGAAGGGAAACCTGTGTACTTACATTTAGAAAATGCACACTTCTGTCTCATTACTGACATGAGGCGGTATATAGAGACCTATAAATGTGATGTTTGTCTACGATTATTTAACGAACAGTATGAATTGACCAGACACAAATGTACAACGGGTGTCGTTGAAGTGTTTCCAGGTGGCGTGTATACACCTCCTCTGAACATCTTTGAAAAGCTTGATTTAGAAGGGGTGTTTGTTCCTCACCAGCTTCGTTATTTCAAATACCGTATCGCGTTCGACATAGAGAGCATGTTTGAAAAGTGTGATATTCCAGATTCCTCCAAAACTTCATGGGAGTGTAAACATATTCCCATTTCGGTTAGCATCTCTTCTAATGTGGAAGGGTTCTTGGAACCGTATGTAATTGTCTCGAACGGTGACCCAAATGACTTGTGTGCGGAAATGGTTGATCATTTTCATGATATTCAAAGTGAGTCATTTAGGTTGCTACAGACGGAATATCAACACTACTTGGACATGCTCGAAACTAAAATTACCGAAATGAGAGCGCTCGATCCTTCCGAAAGAAAAATACCTCTTGAACGTTTACAAGAGGAGTTTATGCGATATTTAAAACAAATCCCTGTTTTGTCGTTCAATGGTGGTCGGTATGACTTGAACTGTCTCAAAGAGTACTTGATGGGTTTACTCGTTGATGAAAATCTGAATGTATTGAAACGAGGTAACAACTTCCTCTCGTTGACAACTAACAGACTTAAATTTTTGGATATTGTGAATTACTTGGCACCCGGGTTCTCGTACGATGCTTATTTGAAGGCCTTCAAATGTAGCGCCGCTAAGGGTCATTTTCCGTATGAGTTTCTGACTAGTTTAGAAAAGCTGGATTATACGAGTCTTCCTAGCCACAGCGACTTTTACAGCTCGCTAAAGGGTCGTAATATCTCCACAGCTGAATATGAAAACTGTTTGAAGGTTTGGAATGATAACAAAATGACAACTTTACGTGATTATCTCAAATGGTACAACGCAATCGATACTCACTACTTCATTGAGGGGTTAGAAAAACAATTTCAATCTTTCAAAAGTCAGTTCAGTGTGGATATATTCAAAGAAGCTGTCTCCCTACCCGGGGTTGTATCGAGGCATCTTTTCAATAGCATCCCACGTGATTTTACCTTGTTCAATGATAAACACCAGGATCTGGTTTCGCTATTCAGAGACAATTTAGTGGGTGGACCGTCAGTCATTTTCCATCGATATCAAAAACAGGGTGAAACTCGAATCAAAGAATTTTTTTACAAGGAAAACGCTCAGATTACCCAACATGTAACAGGGCTGGACAGCAATTCGTTATACCTTTTTGCTTTGAGTGAACCTAGTCCAACTGGTTTCCCGGTACATTGGCAACCACTCGATGCTGAGTGTACTAAATTCAAACCGGTGAAGACCGCACCGAAATGGGGGGGGACAGCAGCTCAATGGTTAAACTGGTATTCTCACATTCACAATGTACATGTCCACCATGCTTTTAATGGACCTGAAATACGCGTAGGAGCTCGTAATTATCCTGCCGATGGGTTCTATCGTAATTCAGCTGGTCAGGGGGTAATCTTGTCTTTTCTTGGGTGTCATTTTCATGCACATCAGTGCAGATTTGGCTGTGATGACTTGGAACGTCGAGAACGAACTAAACGTGTTCATGATTATTACAAAAGCCTCAATTATCAAGTCGTATGTAAATGGGAATGTGACTGGCGCACGGAGAAACAGGAAAATCCTGATATTGTGCGATATCTTAATGGCATCCAACCGCAATTGAATAGAACCAAGTCTGTCACCGCGCATAAATTGATGGAGATGGTAATGACCGGTACATTCTTTGGGTGTTTATCAGTCGATATTTTTACGCCAAAACATTTGCAAAGGAAGTTTGTTGAACTATGTCCGATATTCAAAAATACGATGGTGTCTCGCGAGCATTTGTCAGGACACATGAAACAGTTTGCCATTGATCGTAAATTACTCACCAAACCCACGCGCATGTTAGTTGCTTCATACTGGGGCAAGAAAATCTTGTTGACCTCTGACTTGATCAAGTGGTATGTAGAGCACGGATTGATTATATCAAAAATCCATGAGGCGGTCGAATTCACAAAAAAGACCTGTTTTGACAACTTTGCGAAAAATGTCTCAGACTGTCGACGCGCTGGGGACCGTGACCCTAACCTAGAGATTATTGCCCTGACACAAAAATTAGCCGGAAACAGCAGCTATGGTCGGGTCTTGATGAATCCACGTAAATTCAAACGAACCACCTACTGTGATAAAAGTGAATTGGATGTCAATGTTGAGGATCGCTTTTTTGTGAAATATGATGAATTGAACGCTGATCTATTTGAAGTAACGAAGCGACCTAAAACGATCAAGTGGGGTAACTGTATTCAAGTGGGGTTCTGGGTTTATAACAATGCTAAGCTCAAGATGCTCTCGTTTTTTTATGACTGCTTGTGTAAATATTTCCGCGACGAGTGCTTCATGCTATTAATGATGGACACAGACTCCCTCTATCTTTCGCATTCAGCCTCATTCGACGATATCCTTATCCCCGAGAAAAGAGATGAATTTTATGTGGAATACGAGAACTGGTTTCCACGCTATTTTTGTGACGAGCATCGAGCTGAGTTTTTGGCTGATCCGGTTTCTTTTGACCGTTCGCGACAGTGTTGCAAAGACACGTATGCCTATTACCTTCGTCAACCGGGTTTGATGAAAGTGGAGTACGAAGGTGGTACATCTTTCTGCGGTCTCCAATCCAAAAATTACTTTTGTGATGGACCAAAGAAAAAATTAGCTTCCAAAGGCCTCCAGAAATCCAACCCAGTCGATTTCGAAACTTTCCTGGGTGTCTTGACATCTAGGCAATCTGTCGGGGGAGTGAACAAGGGGTTTCGGTGCAGAGATAGGGGTGTCTATACATACAAACAACAGCGTAAAACATTTTCCTATTTCTATGCCAAACGCCGAGTGCTCGAGGATGGTGTATCAACCCTGCCATTGAATGTGTAATTGTATATTTTGTGTGCTATTGTATTTTATCTGTGTGTCTGCTATTATTATGATTTATTTGTATTTTTTATGTGTTGATGTGTCATTTGTTTTCCAGATGGATAACGCTATTTCATATATTGAGTCAGTAATGTCAGAATTGGATTTAAATAGTTTGCACAAAGAGACGCTTGAACTGGAGCAGGAATTAACACAGCTCTCGATTCACGGTACCGACGACAACTCACAAGACCGCACGATACCCGATCGATCCAAGGCGCGCCGTCAGGAACTAGACGAGAAATGGACCCGTGTCCGAAGTGTCTGCATAGAAGCGCTACTTCAACTACAATTTCCTGATCGAAAGATGCCGAGTGATAACCACATCCTATTCAACAGAGCAAAGCTTACAAATCATGTGGTCCTGGGAAGAAATTGTTCGTGGATACCGCTTTTCGGTCACGAAGAGAGACAAGCCTACTTGAGAACCCGCAAGCGACATCGAAAATTCCAATTTTTCCTTGATCAACATCGAGTTGCAAACAGTTTGAAACGAACTCGTTCTGACTCTGAAAGTAGCGATGCTACAACCGATGATTTTTGCAAACATGATTCCCTTGGTCATTGTGAACATAATCCTGTGGTGAACACTGATAGTTTTAGGTGAAACTTTGTTTACAATCTGTGGGTGTTTTCGAAATGTCAACTTGTAACTAAAACGTTTTAGTAATAATATTTCCTGAAATCTGTGTCTTGTTTTACAGATGGCTAGTGATTACATAATATCTGTTCTGGAACAACCAGACCTGACTCGGTTACACGAAAAGACACTTGTACAACGCCGCGATCATGTACACTTCGTGGAGCTGTATTTGAATCGAGAGATATCGCATGAATTATACGAACAACGCGTGTCGAGACAACATAAAGATTTGAAAGAGTGTTCCAAGGGTGAATACTATAGTTGTTATAGAAACACTGTTAGATTTTAAAGCGCTATGAATCCTCTCTTATTATGAATCCTCTTATGTGATTTATTATTTTGCAGCTTGGGATCAGCTGCTTGATGACCTGAATAAAGCGTTCGTAACACTACAACTTCCACTGACGAAATTACGAGGGACAGATGAAGATTTCATAACCCGTGGAAAATTGTTAAATCGGACTCTACTGGGATTATATATTCCACTAGAACAAGATGACTACAACAGTGGATATTCCCAACCTTGTTGATATATAAACAAATGCACTTTATCGAGTTTTCAATAAACAACAAATGATGGAATTGATCCACCCATTCGCGTGTATTGTGAGTGGTCCTTCAAGAAGTGGGAAGACTACTTTTGTTGCAAAGCTGATTAGGCATGCGACATCAATGATTAAACCTAGTGTATCCAGGGTCGTATATTGTTACAATAATTATCAGGAGGTTTTCAAGACGATGCATAATGTAGAATTCCACGCGGGTCTAGATATTTTAGAAGAGTTGAAGGTTTGCTCTGAAGACACCTTGATTATAGTGGATGATTTCATGACTGAGACAGCGAAAATTGCAGACTACTTTACAAGATTTTCTCATCATTCGGCAAAGTCAATTTGCTATATCACACAGAACCTGTACCACAAGGGTAAAGGAGCACGTGACTTGAGTCTCTCGAGTTCGTATATGGTGATTTTCAAGAATCCGCGCGACCAACAGCAGATCAGTTTTCTTGGTCGACAAATGTACCCAAACTCTAGATTTTTAACAGAGGCTTATCGTGACGCTGCTAGACGACCTCATGGTTATTTATTTCTTGATGTCACGCAAGAAGCGCCTGAAAATCGACGAGTTATGACCAATATATTTCCTGGTGAAACCATGGTGGTTTATAGCCCGCTGGTATAAATAGCCAAGCACAGAGACGACTTTAAACTCAAAATGACGAAGGTGCCAGCTCGGACACGGCGGCATATACCCACACTAGAGTTCCTACATAAAAGTAAACCCGAGATACGCAAGCAAATTATATCGGGAGCCAGCAAAGAATTGATCGAGTGTATATGCGATTGTACAAAGAACATTTTAAACGGTAACATCCCTCTTTCAAAGTATAAAAGAAAGCGACTATCAGCTCATAAATGTAGTTTACGTCGACTTGTCAGGAAAGACATCCCCATTCGACATAAAAAACGTATTGTTAACCAGCATGGGGGTATGTTTATGACTCTATTATCAAGCATCCTACCCGTCGTCACTGGTTTACTCGGTAATCTTTTCAAAAAATGACTTCTTTTAAAAAAATCCTCATAAATCCGAGCCCGATCAACGGAGCTGACGTTCAGAAATTGAATTTGGATATCGACAAATGTATGAGCGACATATTACAGATGAACATACCCCAAGAACGAAAATTAGCCTTATATAACGACGCACTAAATCGTTATCAAACAAAACACGACACACTGAATCAACCGATGAAAATCGATATATCAGAACAAAGGAATCTATTTTCGGCTAGTGAGTTGGACGCACTGCGACGCCTGATCAAGGGTGAACCATCAAGGATTCCTATACCATCACCGAGTAGCCAACGAAGCAAAGTAAAGACTCAGCATGCCAAGACGAAAAGCGGTCGTACACCCAAGACCCCGAGACGATACGGATGGGAGCCATACTAAGTATTTCACGCCAGGGCTACCCGGTAGTTATCGCGGTGCATACGTATTCTCTAGAGGGCGGAATAGAGCCAAAGTCAAGGAGTTTCTTTCGAGCAAGGACGCGTACACAAAACATTTTCCCTACCGAAAGAAATTTAAGAGACCTAGAGTGATTACATCCGGTCTCGGTGTTCAGTATCAAACCGATCTCATGCATATGCAAAATCTTTCAAAAGAAAACGACAATTTTAAATATGTGTTGGTGACGATCGATTGTTTCAGTCGATTTTTATATCTGTATCCACTCAAAAACAAAACCTCGCAAGGTATTATTCGCGGATTCAAGGAAATATTTAAGGATCGTATACCTCATGTTATTCAAAGTGATCAGGGTTCTGAGTTTACCAATCGTGCGTTTCAGACTTTCTTGAAAGATAACAATGTGCGACATTTTCATACAAATAGTGAACTGAAAGCATCGATATGCGAGCGTGTTATTCGTACTGTGAAGCAAGTGTTATACCGTTATTTCACGCATAATAAGACTTTGAATTATGTCAGTGTCCTGTCCGAGATATGCCAGGGGTATAACACTACTTTTCACGTTGCTATAGGGTGTCCTCCAGCGGATGTTGATTATTCAAATCAAGAACAAATTTTCCATAGGTTATACGGCGACATGACCCCTAAAAAACCCAAACTAACTATCGGCACACCCGTCAGGATTTCGAAATCACGTGGTAATTTTGTAAAAAGTGCCTTGGCGAGTTGGACCGAAGAAATCTTTTTCGTATCTCAATGTCGTAAAGGTGACCCTCCTACTTATCAATTGAAAGACTACCATGGTGAAGTTATAGACGGTCGCTTTCAGCGTGAAGAGTTACAACCAATAACGAAAAATAATAATATTTACAATATCGAAAAAATCCTGTCTACTCGCAGGAAAGGAAAGAAAACGCAATATCTTGTAAAATGGTTGGGTTATCCGTCTACATTTAATTCTTGGGTCTCGGATTTGTATAAATAGACACCGAAAATGTTGTTCAACCAAACTATGGATTCTGATAACGTCTCATCTCGCATGGGTCAAGTCTCGAACAGTCTGAAAAACCAGATTGTGTTTATTGTACAGATTTGTATGTTAGTGTGTGTAATCGTGTTTTCATTATATCAAATTTCTGTCGGGGTGGATCGTGAGATATATTTAACGCTACTGTCTTCTTCACTTGGGTATTTATTACCGAATCCATCACCTCACCGTATATGTTGAAAGAAACAATAAAATGTTGTTGACTCTACCTTCGAATGCGAGTTTGGATAAATTTCCGAATACTAGCACAGATTTTCAAACGGAACTTTACAAAGAATTAGAAATGAGTCGCCATGAGCTGGGATTATGTGAGCTAACCTTCCCCAATGATTTTCAACCGCGAATTGAAGTGACAGCGAAAAGTATCGGTTTTGGATTTGTCGATGCGAATGGATACACCGATCGGTATTATATTCCCGAAGGCTCGTATTACAGCATCGGTGAAATGTTAGAATCGTACGAGAAATATTACATGGGGGACATTTTCATTTTACAAGGATTCGGAGACTTTAGAATCACATTCAGAAGATTAGTCACGAGTAAAAAAAGACCCAAGCGGGGTGTACCCATAAATACCGACACCGCAGACTCTAGCGCCAGACACGTACCCCGTACCACACATGATTCACCCGAGCCTTACGGACTGATACCACTTGGTTCTGTGTTGGACACAATAACATTTAGACGTGTTGTATCCCGTCGCCGCGGAGTGGTAGAATTTATATTTACACCCGCGATAAAGTTGGAACGGATTGATAAGGTTTATGTGTATTGCGATCTGATACAACCAAGACCACACGGTAACAAGCTGCAACAACTTTTACGGGTGGTTACTGTAACCGCTAAACCGAATGAAAACCAAATCAATATATTCCCAAAACCATACTTCTTTGCTTTAGCGAGAAACAATTTTAGAACAATACGAATTTATCTACGTGATGCAGCTGGCAACCCCATTAAATTTCGAAAAGCACCAGTGACAGTGACCCTACGCTTCCGTCGTAGAGCTGTTGATTCAATATGAGTTACATCACGTTGTCTGGCACCCAGGGCGAATTCTCAGTGGTGTTACCGAACGAAATTATTTGTAATGAACTCGCATTGATGGATATGAGTTTTGTCAGTGAATCTCTTGATCGAATTATAATCAATCACGATCAAGCACTCTGGGAGCTACATAATGAGAAAGATCGAATAGTAGATGCGTACCTAACACCACTTGGGAATTATGCAAACAACCTCGAGTTGACGCGAAGAATATTAGCTGAAAGTTTCAAACACTGTTTCACCGAAAGAATCAACGATGAACTTTTCCGAATTCGTTACTCGAAACGTATCACACTCCACCCCACGGATATATTCACGAATTATTTCAGTGTAGTTGATCAAGTGTCGACACCAGTATGTAATGTCACGTCGATCAAACCTAAACCAACTCAACCCCACCTCAGATATCTTTTTGTGTATATCAATGTACTACGACATCATCCGGTGGGTGATTACATGAGTCAATTGCTTCGTGTGATCCAAGTAAATAACGAGATGTGTATGAGACAAGAAGTTGTATATGAAAAACCGTTTTATTTCCCAGTGTCGATTAACCACATCCGCGATATAAAAATCACCATCCGAGACCAATACGGTCAGTTAGTACATGATATAGAGACCACATTGACACTCCACGCACGATGAAAATAGTGACGTTAACCACCTCTATGCTTGGTGTTGATTTTGAACACAGACTACTCACCATCAACAACATCCCGACGAGATATTGTGAATTAGCCCTCATGGAGATCGATTTCACTTTAACCGAACCGGCGATTGGTCAATATTTGTTTGTGTATTGTGATATTATTCACCCTCACTTACTTGGAGATACGTTAGCGCGTTTATTACGAGTTATACCACTGACAACTAGTGATGTCACGCATAATTGGGTAGCGACAAATCCGTATTATTTCCCTGTTTCAAAAGATGTTGTAGATTCTGTATGTCTTTACCTCAGGGATGAGTTTGGGGAACCTATAAATATAATAAGTCGTTCATTGCAAGCTACATTTAACATTAGGAAGCGATTATGAAAGTTGTTTTCACGTGTGATCATCATTCTGTCCATCGTCATTATAACCAGACAGGCGATGGTTATGGATATTTTAGTGGTGGAGTTCAAGCCGGTTCCGGTATCGGGAGTTTGTTTAAATCACTCGGTCGTTTAGTGACACCTATTGCGAAATACGCTGGTGGTCAATTGTTACGGACTGGAGGTGAAATAGCGAGAGATCTATTACGGGGTAACTCGATCAAGTCTAGTGTTGTCAAGAGAAGTAAACAAGCTGGCGGTCGAGTGATTGATAAAATTTTAACCCCAAAAGCTATAAAAAGGAAAAAAACAAAGTCAAAGAACACTTCATCCAAACGTCGTCGTAAACAACAGGATATATTCGACTAAGAACTATGTTGATGCATGCGGGTTCCCGAGAATGTCATAACTCTGGATTAAACATATTTAGTATACCCCACACACAAACCAGTATTGAGGAATCGCAATATGTCGTCGTCAAACCCCATAGTTTAGGTAATGTCATGGAAGTACAATTACCAAGGACGGATCGATATATGGATCTACAAAACACGTTCTTGAGATTACGTTTGAAGCTCACTAAACGCGATGGAACTGATTTAGCAAACGATACACAAGTGGGCCTGGTCAATAACATGTTGGATTCTCTTTTCAAACAAATCGATGTAACTATTTCAAATGAGGTTATCACAAATTCGGATAATTGTCATGCGTACAAAGCTTATATCTCTCGGTTATTGAATGATACTCACGGGGCCTCGGAGAGTTTTGTGCAAGGACAAGGTTTTTATAAAGATGTCGCTGGATCTATGGATGTTCTTGGTGCAGCGAATACTGGATATGTTAAACGAAAAGACCTTACAAAAAACAGCACTCCGTTAGAGTTGATCGGAAAAATTCGAATGGGTCTTTTTGAACAGTCTAGATGTATGTTGGATAATGTCGACATGAAATTAAAATTTACACGTAACGAAGATAATTTCTGTCTGCTTGGTGATGCGGAAGATGTACAAATTGTTTTACTCGAAATGGAGGTGTATGTCAAACAGATGAAGATCGCTGAAAGTGTAAGCTTAGCACACAAGTCTGTATTACAGAAGAATACTGCCAAGTACCCCTGGATACGCTTACAAATGTCGACTCATACATTCGCCGCGGGTTTATCGAAAATTGATAGAGAGTTAGTTAGCGGCACCATGCCAAAGAAGATCGTAATTGGTTTAGTCGAGACCACGACATTTAACGGTGTTCGGACCAAAAACCCATTCAACTTTAAACACTTTGATGTTCAAAATCTTTCGTTAAGTGTGGATGGGCGTCAAATTAACGGACGCGAATTTCATTTCGATTTTGATAAACATGGCGGACTCGAAGGTTATATGACACTATTCTCTCAGACAGGTCGCTGGGAATCCGAGGCACCTTTAAATATTTCACGCAAAGATTATGTCAATGGATACACTCTTTTTGTGTTTGATTTGACACCCGATAATAGTTTGGGATGTTATCAACTTCATAAGACAGGAACTGTGCATCTGGTTTTGACTACGTCGAAGCCTTTACCAACCTCCGTAACCTTGTTATGTTTGAAGGAGTTTCAACATCTTCTACAGTTGAATCAAAAAAGACAAGTCGTCGAAATATGAATACGTCTGAGATCAATGATATTCTCTATAACCATCCTGACACACAAAGTCTATATCTAGGAACTTATCCAGTAGATCAGCTACCGAAGAAACCAACTAGTGGAAAATTCGCTATCACCATTAATTACGATGAGTCGAGTTTGCCTGGGTCTCACTGGGTGTCTATATACAGAGATGACGATACTCATTTTCATGATTCGCTAGGTTTCGGACCGCTAAAACCTCAGATAATCGAATTCCTGGAGCCGGATGAATTTTCTGTGACTGGGAAACAGTTACAGAGTAAAACTTCGGATGTGTGTGGAGATCATGCTATTGCATTCTTGATAAAAAGAGCTCAAGGGTTTTCAACCGAGGAATACTTGGATAATTTTGGCGATGATAAAAAAGTGAATGATACGATTGTACGTGCTTTTGTGAAGAGTTTGATTTCAGAGTAATAAATGAATGTATAAATGTGTATACTTGTGATTCTTGTTGTGACTGTGAACAGCAGACTATTCTGTAGGTGCGAAACAGCGAATAAGCCGAAAGTAATCACGACCGCACCCATAAGAACACATGGCGAGTCACCACAGATCCCGTAAGAATACATGACAGACACATTTATCGTCGTTAGCATGTCGCCGCACGTATACCAAAAAACATTAGCATGTCACCACGAGTTTTCACGTTAGCATGGGACCGCCGCCTATACCCGAAAACGTTAGCATGCCACCACGAGTTTCGCGTTATCATGCGACCGCACCCATAAGACGAAAACGTTAGCATGCCACCCCGCCATAAGACGAAAACGTTAGCATGCCACCCCCGCCATAAGACGAAAACGTTAGCATGCCACCCCCGGTTTCTCGTTAGCATGCGACCCCGCCCATAAGAACCCCTGCCACCGGTTGACCGATCTATATAACTACTACCGTACTATAACTAGATCGCTATGTCTGATGCATTATCGCGTCACCGACGTAGGATTTTACAATTATTTCACACCTTTTTTGAATAAGCGTCAACTTCACAGAGGATTAGGGTTGGGGCAGAAATAAGTGAAAATTTGTCGGTATTCGAAACACCGTCTACGCCGGCTCTGTTATTCGTTACTTATTAAATTTTACCAGTGAAATCCGGTTCTGTGACAAACTAAGTACCAAAATAGTATCTTGTGAGTGATTGGAATGTATGTAACAGCAAGTCGCGAAAGATGGTTATGTCCGAGACAATATCTTGTCGGCGATCGCGGGGTTTGCAACCTATTTCACACCTTTTTGAAGTGTTAGTTTGTGAACGCGGCTATTGTTGGTATCACCGTCTACGCCGGTTATGTGACAAACTTATTACCAAAATATTACTTGTGCGTGATTCCTATCTTTGTAACATCAAACCACGAGAGATGACTATTCTGATGTGCTATCTTGTGAGTGGTCGTAGGAAATATTTCACACCTTTTTGGAGTGTTAGTATGTGAACGCGGCTGTTGTTGGTATTCGAATCGCTGTCCACGCCGGCTCTGTGGTAAACTAAATAGCAAAACATTACCATGCGACTGATTCGAAAATTGCGCTATCGCGGTGAAGTCACGACTGTGAACAGCAGGCTATTCTATAGGTGCGAAACAGCGGTATACAAGGTGCGAATAATCCGATCTGAAAGTACTATTCAGGTTACGTAGGAATCAATAGCGAGGAAAGACTTAGAACACGGTCGGTCATTTGTCGCGACTAAACTACATCATATATAATAATTTACGATATACACATTAACAAAGGTTCATTCACATGACTATTTATTTGATACATATTCAACACCGCGCGAGAGATGCCTGAAAGGGCGATTCACGGTCGCACCCATAAGAACACATGGTGAGTCACCACAGAACCCGTAAGAATACACGACAGGCGAATCGCCGCCACCGTTTATAGTAAAAAAGGCGAGTCACGACTCCGAGTTTTCAATACGAGTCACCGCCCCAGCCTATACCCAAAAGTACGAATCACGACCCCGAGTTTTCAATACGAGTCACCGCCCCAGCCTATACCCAAAAGTACGAATCACGACCGCGTCCATAAGAACCCATTACGAATCGCGGCCCCGAGGGGGGTCTGAAAGTACGAGTCGCCACCCCCGGTTTCAATACGAATCGCCACCCCGCCATAAGAGCCCCTGCCACCCCCAGAGCGATCTATATAACTACTGCTGGCTGGGCACAATGATTCGAGTACTCGAATAGTTTCGATGGTATTTTCCATGTAGAAGCCTTGATTGACCGCATCGCACCAAACGAAACATTTGTTACAAAGCTATGAACGTTGCTGGAAATAACACATTTCCGAAGTTACGATCATCCCACAATATTGTCACGAAGTGCAATGAAATTGGTATGGTCGAAAATATACCAAAGTATCTTTAATGTGATGGATAACAGTCATTATATTCTGTGTGGTGGCATGAAAGGTACATATCTGAACTATGACATATTACATTCTGTTATGACGTCATAATAATGATACTCGACTCGAAGCATATTGCGTAATTCTGAATTGAGTCACTCAGGTACTCGATTTTGCCAGCCCTAACTATGAGTGCATGATGTGTATATATGCCGCTGGACAAGGAAGGTGCAGACAGAGGTGGTCAGTGACGAAGTACTTCTACTTTTTTGAAGTACTCAAGTAGTTTTCCTCTACTTCTAGTACTTACTCAAGTATAACTAATTTTTGCTACTTCTACTTCATAATATTTTGTGATCCACTTACTTACTTTTCGCTATTTTCAGTTTGTCAAGTAGAAGTAGTTTAATCCTCCAATCCGGAAGATAGCCTGAGAAATTTCGGGGCTGTTTTCACGGAGTTTCAACAATTAATTTTCATAAAAGTTGAGTAAAGCCCAGAATTTTCGTCGCGCTTCGCGCACAGTGGATATGAAGTGACCAATATAATTTCACGAAAGTATCGGTGAATATAATTTAGGTAGCGGGTTGCGTGGTTCCGTTCACACCGCATTGTTGCCCATATCAAACATTTCATCACAGCATAGGCCCATCATAACGTTTGAAACTGATGTTTCGCAATCTAGCATTTACTTATCATATCGTAGTCTAGCAGTCCATGGCGTGCCCTAATTTCGAAAAGTGGGCTCCGACTTTTTTTTAGCTTTAGACTGGTTTTAGCATACAACATTTGAAACTTCTGGAATAAAGACATGAAATACATTTTCTGCTTTTAGAAGTAGTATTTATAGATCACTTTCAATTTCCCAGTATCATACTTTGAGTTCTAATTAGTATCAGTTCTTTTGTCTGGAGAACATACATATTTAAGTATAAAGGCAAGTGCAGTAATGCCGTTAATTTCCGGAAATATAGCTACACAATATGGCATTTTCACGATCCACCATATTTTTTTTTATCAACGTTAACTAATTGCGCAAAGTGTTTACGCCGTATGCGATACAACTTCTCCGTATCGCTCTTCGATTAAACTACGAGCCTTTATAATATGGAGGCGGGTGCCATACCATGATATTTTCTAAAACGGGCTGTTCGAGTAAGCAGAGGATTAGTATCGCAGTTCCATATCAATACTATCATTTCCATCCCATCATGTGGACGAACGCTTATGCTGTCGAAAATTTGATACCTCCTGGTACGCATCAATATGAATCAAGCTCTACACCTTTCGCAGAGCTCAATTTGCAGCTTTTGGCAATCAATGCGAACGAATTACGAACGTTTTCACTACTTACCTACTTGAGTAGATTTAAGTCGGTCAATTCTACTTGTACGTACCTCGAGTAGTTTTAGATTAAGTAGATTTTTCCGTCACTACTTCTACTTGAGTAGCTTTCTTGACTACTTTGACCACCTCTGGGTGCAGATATAGCCCTATTTTACTCATCAGATCTCTGGCCTGACGAAGCCGGGGATTGAACCCACACCCCATCGATCAAGAAGACAGATGCTCCACCATTACGCTATCTTGTCGCTCGTGAAAGTGTTTAACCTCGAATACCGTGGCTGAGAGAAATGGCTGCGTCAACTGTTTCGGCACTTATGACTTCAATTTCAGACCACATGATATTTAAAGCGCACTAATAATGAAGAAAACGGAAAGAGCGAGGAGAGGAAGCCCAAAATAAAGATCGATTAGGCTGATGATGCTAGATTAAGCGATCATACTTGGTCGTTTGGACATCCTCCTATCCCTTCGTTACATCGCTGTACAGTGTACATTGTGTGTCCTGAGCAGGGAAGAATAATAATAAAACCGCCAATTATGCCACACCGAAAATTTGGATTCCATAATTTTTTTAAGAAGTCGACCTTACCACATTTTATGTGGAACCCTTGAGCAGCCAATCGGCACACCGGTTGAGAACCATTACTTGTACATTACAAAATCAAACAAGTAAGTAGTTCGGCCGAAAAAAAGATGCAGAAGTAATCCCAAAACATAACCACTGGAGTAATATGGGAGTGGGCAACACCTACAAGCTACAACACCACACAAAAAAACTAAATTTTGATAATTAAGTTACATGAGCACTGAGCAGTAGGGTTGTTCAAAAATAACTTGTTTTTTCCAAATTTTTCTGTCTAGTCTACCCCATGAATTTTTTAGATTGCCCACAAAAATCGCAGCACATCACTTATGGCTCAATTCCAACGTGCAGAATCGAAATTATTTTACAAATTGTTGCTCGGTATGTAAGAACGTGGCGCAATGCGTATTTTCATGCCTTGAATTAAGAAGTATTGCCATAAATTTGAAATTTATTATGGCACCATTTCTGCTGAAAAATTATAATTTTTCGAGATAGCTAAATCATAAAATTTCCTACCGCAAGTACAATTTTTTCAAATCCAATAGGTCATAGTCAAATAACTTCACTTCTAAAGGTCGGAATTGAGCCAAATTTGTTCTTCGCCGTTTTTTATGCCACCTAACAATTTCATGGGGTAGGCAGAGAAATTTGAAAAAAGAATCCGTTCTTTTATTATATTCAAATTTCCAACTAATAACATTGCTTCTATGGGTTGAAATTTAGCCAAATTTGATATGCATCGTTTTTAGGCAACCTTACAATTTCATAGGGAAGCCAGTAAAAGTTGTGAGTTTTTCACAACGCTAACGAGTAGTTCTTAATAACCGGGTGCTTGAGACAAAACATGCAATTTCGATCATGTACAATTATTTGCAATATAATGTGTGATGAAATAAATAAAAAACAGTGGATACAGGACGCATAGTTGGACAACTAGATAATTGTATAGCTATAGTTCTAATTTGGAAACCGTGAGTAGCTATAATTGAAATATAATTTTGAAAAACTTGTGTACCTACCATTCTAATTCTAATTTGGAAGACACGTGTAGTTATAATTCTACTTTGGTAAAAAATGTGTAGCTTCAATTCTAATCAAACTAAAAAAAACACTGTAGCTATCATTCTAATTCTTATCTAATTTGGAAATAAACTGTGTAGCTATCATTCGAATCTAATTTGGAAAAACATGTGTGGCTATAATCGTAATATAATTCGGAAAAAAAACTACCTATCATTCTAATTCTAATCTAATTTGGAAGAGACTATGTAGATATCATTCTAATATAATTTAAAAAAACATATGTAACTACCATTCTAATTCTAATTTGGATAAAACGTGTACCTTTAATTCTAATCCAAGTGGGGAAAAATGTAGCTATAATTATAATCTGATTTGAAAAACTGTATGTGTCATTCCTAATTTTAACCTAATTTGAAAAAAAACTGTAGTTATCATTGTAATTAAAATCCAATTTGGAAACGCTAATAAGAGTCTATTTATCTGAGAAGGCGGATGTAGACTGTCAATCTCAAGAATATTCTCTTCAAAGCAGAATTTAAATCAGTTGTTCAGATCTGTGACTCTGCGTTTTACTGCAGCAAGTTGTTATGGACTGGATTTCGGCAAAAAGCTGATTCATCTCCCACGGTTCGTCGCTTTCCACGAGGTCTTTTTCACGAACCAAAGATTTCGTGAGAATTTTCAAGTCGATTTCGTTGTCCAGCATCGAAAACGCAGACTGTCTCATCAGGTCGGAATCGAGTTCCCGGTAGGAGAGAAGTTCTTGAAATACAGCGGGCGGAACTGCGACAGACTGCAGGTTCTCTTCTTTTTGAACTTCCTGGAAGAAAATTCAGCTCCTTTTAGAACAGGGGTTCCCAACAGATTGGTACAAACTACTGGATTTTCAAAGTGCGCAACTAGAACTAGAATTAGAACTACTCACTTTTCGAATCCAGGCCTAAAATTTCTCACTTTTCAAAATGCAGAACTTGAACCAGAATTACCATACTGACTTTTCAAAACACAACCAGACCCAAAACTACTCACTTTTCAAAATGCACAACTAGACCTAAAACTATTCACTTTTCAAAATGCGCAACTAGAACTAGAACTACTGGAGTAGACTTATAGATGATAAATTTTCATGCCCCCCTGAAAAAGGATCATTGCCCCCAAGTTGGGAACCCCTGATTTAGAAACTAGCTCAAAATTTCTAGGGACTCTTGGAGAATTCCAATATACAATTGAAAAATATATTGATATTGAAACAAACCCGAATATCTTCATCTGACACACGTCAGGGTTAATTGTCAGCTTAAAAGGAAGTTGTGTATCAACAGTGGTGTCACAAAATTTTGGTGACACGGCCGTTGCTATACAGAGTCTTTTTGATTCTCTACTAGTTGCTGACGATTACTCCTGACGACAATATAATATCAAAAAATCGGGGAAATTGATAATTACATCAAGGTCTGGGATGGTCGGGATTTCGCTTTCATCAGAATCCGAATCCGAGCGATCAATCAACCTATCGTCTGATTCAGACTCTTCGTTTGAAACTCCCCACGTTTGGCGTCGACGTTCTGGTCGCTCCGTCTTGGGCTGGTCTGGAAGCGTACAAAATTACGATCCGTTCTTGAATCCAACAAGGATAAGTTGAATGAAAACAGACTTGTGGGCCTACAAACTACTGGATTTTCAAAAACCGCAACCAAAACTACAACTACAATTACGACTACTCACATTTCAAAATTAGAACTAGAATAAACGACCTTATAAAATCAGCAACCAACAAACTAAAATACAACTAACTAGATTTACCTCTGAAGCTACTTATTAATTTTAGTTTAATGAAATCTTATCGGCTCTCCACATGAACAACAGAACAAGTTTGAAATGGCAGGAGTTTCGACCCGAAACCCACTCCTGGCTGTGACTGGGCTGTTTAAAAAAAAAAATTTTCCTTCAGATTTTAATGGCTACTTGTAAAATTGTTAGGGTGGTTAAAAAAAATGCTGCACACCAACTTTGGCTCAATTCCAACCAGTAAAAGCGAGATTCGTGCAGTAGAAAGTTTTGAATTTATCATTAAAAAATGAAAAATTGAAATTTTGAAATTTTTCTGTAGACCCCATAAAATTGTTAGGCTGTCAGTAGAGATGATGCACACCAAATTTGGCTCAATTCCAACCATTAGAAGCGAAGTTATTGCAGTAGAAAAATTTGTAATTCCATGATTTTATAATAAATAATTAAAGAGTTAGTCACCGTAAATACTATTGTATTCAACTCCAAATTTTTCTACTGCAATAACTTCGCTTCTAGTGGTTGGAATTGAGCCAAATTTGGTGTGCATCATCTCTACTGACAGCCTAACAATTTTATGGGGTTGACAGAAAAATTTTAAAATTTTATTTTTTTAATGATAAATTCAAAACTTTTTACTGCCCTAACAATGTTATCAAGTAGCCACTGAAATCTGAAGGAAAAGTTTTTTTTAAACAGCCCTAAGTGACACTGTTAGCAGTGTTGGTGATGACTCTGAGCTAGCAATGGCTGCAAGAACATTACACGACTAAACACCGGTATCATGATTCACGCCAAACAACGCCATGTGTGTTCTAGTTCTGATTGCACTTTCAAATGCGCAACTAGAACTATACAATTTGGAAAATCCGTAACTAGGACTAGAGCTACTCAAAAACAGTAGTTGGCAGATTGTACAAGTCTAAAACAGTCTGTGTCAATCTCACCTTGGATTTCATCTTGAGTTTTACTCGGAGTTGGGGATGTAATTTCATCTTCCTTTACGTTCCGACCTGACCTTCGACCTCTCACAGGGGCAGGTCGTGACGCGGTTGAGCCCAGGATATCATTGTTGGACGACACAGAAAACTTATCCATATCTGCAAAATCTACTACGGTATTTTACACTGACTGTGACAAATTAAACATGGTTGTTGGCAATGGAAAAGGTTTTACAGCGAACGTATGATCGCTATCGCAAATAGGCCTACATGAAAACTACAGCATTCAGTTAGGAGTAAGGCTAAGGCATGATGATTTGAGTACTCAAATCTCAATCGAGTATAAATTCTAATGATCTGAGTGGAGTACTGAAATAATACGGTCATTGCCAGAGAGCGTTCATATCTCAACCAGAATTATAGTTTTGATACTACATTCCAACGTGGAAACCTTGAAACCTCGATTGGTTGAATCGCAGCATACGAAACATGTAGTGCAAATCTATGAACGTTAATGGAAATGACATATCTGTGAAGTCATGATCAACTCAGGGCATTGTCACAAAGGAAATGGATGAAAACATCGTTGAAAAATTCCAAATCATCTTTAATGTGATGTCGGACTGGCATTATATTCTTAGCGATCGCATAAAAGGTAGGCCTACATTATGGCTCTTCAAAAATGACTTTTTTTCTCAAATCGCACTGGCCACTTGATAAAATTGTTAGGTTACCTAATTTAAGCCTGCACACTAAACTTGGTTCAATTCCAACCAGTAGCAGCATTGCTACAGGAGAGGAAAGTTTCTATTTATTATATAAAAATAAATAACAAAACATTTGAAAATTTTCTGTTCACCCCATGAAAGTGATAGGTCGTCTATAGAAACGATGTTCACCAAATTTGGTTCAATTCCAACCAGTGGAAGCTGAGTTATTGCCGTCGAAAAATTTGGATTTGAATAAAATAGTATCTACGGTGGGCACCACTACAATAAATAATTAAAGAATTGGTCACCGTAAATACTATTTTTATTCATAATCCATATTTTTGGCCGGCAATAACTCCGCTTCCACTGGTTGGAATTGAACCAAATTTGGTGAACATCGTTTCTATAGACAACCTATCACTTTCATGGGGTGAACAGAAAATTTTCAAATGTTTTGTTATTTAAATTTTATATAATAAATAGAAACTTTCTTCTCCTGCAGCAATGCGGCTACTGGTTGGAATTGAACCAAATTTAGTGTGTAGGCTTAAATTAGGTAACCTAACAATTTTATCAAGTGGCCAGTGCGATTTGAGAAAAAAAGTCATTTTTGAAGAGCCCTAGCCTACATATCTGAACTTTCCACATCCGCCATACTGTTATGACATCATGCCGAGTGATACTCAACACCCAATACTCGATTCAGAATCGAATCAAGCACACGACAGTCAGAATGATGTTAGCATCCTGCAATCAGCTAGCCTTAAAATTCTTCGTTCCGGAGCTGCTCGGTTTCTGTGACAGTTGCTCTCTGATCACTGACACCGGATTAATTTCCGATGGCAGTTGTATGAAACGTATGCTGCTCCCGCGTACGTTCATGTCACTAAATTTCGACGTCTTCCCGTCAGGAAACGTAAAAGTCCCATTTTTCATATGGAGGTTCATGAAACCGTCAGAACTTTCCAAGTGTCCTTCAATCTCCGAATCATTTTTCATTTCCACTATAATGTTTTTCCCTTCCAATCCACTGACGAGAATGTTGAGGGTTTTGTACTGGAGCGCGGTGCTTTTTGCCGATGACATTATAAAAAATATTTACAGTAAGCGTTGAGCAAGCTGCGATCTGCATCAACAAATAGATGTCATTCATGTCAACATAAATAATATTTCAATCAATCCAAGGGTACCAGCCAACCTGCCAATCAGACTTGCACAAATTTAAAATTTTCAGGTTTTCTAAATGAGATTACAATTACAGCAACAGAGCTTTTTTCCCAGCTACACAGTTATTTCCAAATTATATTAAAATCAGAATCACTGAATTTGCGAAAGTTTGGAAATTGAATCAGGTTCCGTAAATATCAAATCATACTTCATTCTAACAAGCATGAGGACTGCAAATCGGATGGAAATATAATCCAACGATTTTTGGTATAAAAAAATATGCATATTTCAACTTTCCACATCTTTCATACTGGTTTGTACGACATTAGTGATACTCGACGTCTGCTCATCCCTATTAATGGTACCAAGTCTCAATATGAAAAATTCCATAGAGTAGAACATAGAACACACAACTCGAGAATTCCTCAAACTTGAACAAAATTGAATATAATCTCTTATTAATTATAGTTGGATCAACTGTGATTAATTAATCCAAATTGCGCATATCAAAGCTATTTTAGCATTACGGTACCAGTGGTTACTGGTTATATGGAACATATATGTTTAGCGAATGCAGAAATGGACTTTCAAATGGCCTGGGTAGAAAGGAGTACTGGTAGTAAGACATTCTGTTTTGACGAAGATATCAACTATATTCTCACTTTGCTGCAACAATAGTTCCAACCCTGGTCACGTGGTCTCGATTTTAGACCAATTTCAGAGCTGCTTCAACAGATTATGATGGCGAAATAGTTGGTTTCTTCAACGCATCAAAACTTATGGATGGATTAATTGCTATTGGACATATCGCCCCATAACTTCCAAAAAGCATAGTGCCTGCATGATGTACACCCTACATAAACGGCCACTTGGCCTCATCACTGGTCGAGCTCCAGTCTATTGAAATCTATAAATATGATTATTGGCAAGGCAAGTTGCTTTTGAATCAGGAGCTGGTTGCTAAAGAAGCTCCAGTTCACTGATGCGTGCTAAAATAAGAAATACGATATTGACCACTGATCTGAGAACTGAGCCGAGCTGTGCACTGTGCAGGTTTTGGATTAAAACTTTACATCAGCAATCTAATAATTTTAATCAAACAGTTTTGTCAATCAATTTTATCCGATCATCCTACTGAATAGGAAAAAATGTATCGATTGAGATCGGGGAACAAGAAAGGACCGAAGAGCTGGTAAGTAGTCGCCACCCAGCGGATTCATATTTCGTAAAGTGCAGAATCCGTATCACTGTGTGAGTATAGAGACTGTAGACTACATCCTCTACAGCCGTATCCGGACAATACCGAGAATGCTATTACCGAGAATGCTATTACCGAGAAGGACAATACCGAGAATGGACATTACCGAGAATGGACAATACCGAGAATGGACATTACCGAGAATGGACAATACCGAGAATGGACATCACCGAGAATGGCTATTACCGAGAATGGCTATTACCGAGATTACTATTACCGAGAATGTCTATTACCGAGAATACTATTCCCGAGAATGACCATTACCGAGAATGGACATTACCGAGAATGCTATTACCGAGAATGGCTATTACCGAGAATGGCTATTACCGAGAACGCTATTACCGAGAACGCTATTACCGAGAATGTCTATTACCGAGAATGCTATTACCGAGATTGACCATTACCGAGAATGGACATTACCGAGAATGCTATTACCGAGAATGGACACTACCGACAATGCACTTTGGCGCACTAATGCTCGGCGACCTCACGTCCAAGAGGCCAACCGAGGGTGTCGACGCGATAAGCCAGTCTTCAGGATTACCGGACCACGACCTAACATCGACCTCGCCCTCCGCCACATGCCACCCCATTTTGTCGCTTGCGTCTTATATTCTCTGCATTACTTTTCATTCAGTGTGCATGCCTCTTATTTACTTCGCCTAGGCTAAGGTGGGTGTCTGATCTTAATGGCTACTCCAAGTTGTTTCGACACCTTCCTATCTTTTCATCGTATCGCAGTGATGTTTTGAAACGATGAAAATATTAATAAACCTGACTGACTGACTGTTCGGTACCATAGTCATACACTGTCAGTTCCATCAAATATGTTACGATGATATGGTAATATACATTCTCGGTAATGTCCATTCTCGACAAAGTCCGTTCTCGGTAATGTCCATTTTCGGTAATGTCCATTCTCGGTAATGTCCGTTCTCGGTAAAAGCATTCTCGGTAATGACCATTCTCGGTAAAAGCATTCTCGCTAATGTCCATTCTCGGTATTGTCCATTCTCAGTAATGTCCATTCTCGGTATTGTCCGTTCTCGGTAATGTTCATTCTCGGTAATAGCATTCTCGGTAATGTCCGTTCTCGGTAATAGCATTCTCGGTAATGTCGTTCTCGGTAATGTCCATTCTCGGTATTGTCCATTCTCGGTAATGTCCATTCTCGGTATTGTCCATTCTCGGTAATGTCCATTCTCGGTATTGTCCATTCTCGGTAATGTCCATTCTCGGTATTGTCCGTTCTCGGTAATGTCCATTCTCGGTAATAGCATTCTCGGTAATGTCCATCTCGGTAATAGCATTCTCGGTAATAGTAGGGAACCCTCTACAGCAGTGGTTCCCAACGTAGGCGATATTGCTCCCCAGGGGGCGATTTGGCGTCCTAGGGGGTGAAAAGGACGAAGGGGGCGATAGGGGGGCAAAAATGGACAAAGGGGGCGACGGGGGGCGAAATTAGCGAAGGGGGCGATATGGGGGCGATGTAGCATCAAAACAGCTGACCTTTTGTTTGTATGCCCAATTTTCGGTACACAGAATTTGGGGGGCGATGATCGGTGTTGAGCTTGAAAAGGGGGCGATGGGTCGAAAAAGGTTGGGAACCACTGCTCTATAGTGTGAGTCAGTCCTGAGCTAATTCGGAAAAAGTGACTGTTTGTCGCCTACCCGCAGGTTTTCCTCGGCTTCAGCTTTATTCAGTGCGTCACATTTTTGCTGTAATCGTAAATTTCGGAAAGTTCGGAATAGCTAGCCAATGATTGCTAGCCATAGACATTAATGTAGCGTTACCATATTTTAGCAACCCAAATTCGGGACACTCTTTAGCGCCCACTAGTGGATTTCAAAATGAGTTATGACGTCACACTAACAAACCTTTGCTCATAGACCAGAGGTGGTCACGAATCACGATCCGGTTCAGGAGTATGTGGCTGTGTGTGTTTTATAATCGGGACCGAAAGCACATGTTTTCAGCTTCCTCCCGCCCAAATAAACAATGATTTTGAGCCCACACTATAGGGTAATCGATGCAACATCAGGGTGGGGAGTACTTGCAATATGAATTTGGTTTCTATATGCATCTGGTCGTTGAATTGTTTGAATGAATTCTGTCAATAATATTGGTCGTTCCATATATCACTATATAGATACTACTCTCCGCTCTCATGATCAGAGTTAGCGGTAGAGCTGGTGGAGGATAATGAGTTCGAAAATACAGGGAGTGTAATTGCACATCAGGGATATATAGAACTATATATCCCTGTTGCACATCGTTAAGTCATGTTCATTGTTCATGTCCTACCGATAAGATTGTTTATCAGTCTTATATATATGCCGGTGCGCACCACGGAGCTTTATAAACACCCCACATCCAGTGGTTTCCAACCTTTTATGGTTGCGACTCCATCTCCAATTTGAAAATGTTCCGTGGCCCAGATCAAAATTTGACGAGCCGATTACTAAAAGAAGTCAGCACCTTTGCTCAGACTTACTCACGGGCTAATTTGGAAGCTGATTGCGTTCAACATATTCGCAAACCCCGGAATAAAGGCAAACGACCCCCCTCCCGTTTGGAACCATTCTCTTTGAATGAAGCATTTAAACCGCCTTAACGGTCTCTAGGAATACACCGTTCTCCTATAATTGCGATTACAATTAGGCTTATTCCAGTAAATGAAGGTTGTTTTTTATATTTATATTTTATTGCAGATTTTGAGAGGGTGGTAGTCTCCATATCAAAATCAAGAAATGTGATAATAAATCGCGCGCAGCGCGAAGAAAAATATCATGCATCAGCATAAATATTCTTAAAAAAATACTGTTTTTATGCTGATTTACGAAAAAATGATGAGCCTACGTCAAGTCTTCAAAATTCCGGACATTTGGCCTATTTTAGAAATTCCTCCCGGACGCTAGTTTGAACAGTGAAATTCCGTACATGTCCGGGAAATTCCGGACGTATGGCAACCCTACATTAATGTCAATAATATCTATGGAAGGATTGCAAACTCCTCTGATAGCCTATAACGGTTGTTTCAATGCGTCTCGAGCAGGGCTTGGAGTCGGAGTTTCGTTAACTTTTCTCTTGATGGTGTCTGCGCCAGAAATGTTTTAACACAACGGCCAATTGGCCATAAGACAAAATGAGAGCATCATTTGGCTTGTGTCGCGTGTGGATTGCCACGGCGGATAAGCGTTCTTTGGTCAGTTCACCAATGCAAATGCACTATTGATGCAGGCGACCGACTGTGTCGCAACCGAGACTGCCAGTCGGTTCATTTTACCACCGACTCCAACTATTTTAAATATGACGACTCCTTCAACTGTAAGTGCGCCGACTCCGACTCCTAATATTGTATCAACAGAACTTTCTAGTATATCGACTCAGAAAATCATACGTTGATAACATGTTTCGTTATTATCATTCCATTCCAAAATAAATCAGCTTATTTTTGCACCCGTAAAAAGAAATGAAGCGTGTGAATAACTTTCGTGAAAAACTACTATTGTAAAACAGCGACAGCAATTTTTAGTAACATTTGATGACAAATCATTCGATTATAAAGTAGCTGGACTCGTATTCGGATCGTTTCAAAACACTTTAACGATCTTTGGCTCCTATATGGCTGTATGTTTTCCCCAACAATTAAAGTGAGGCTCGGACTATAATTCCAGGTTCCACTTATCTATGTTATTGACGCACAAATCGCTGTTAGGTTTTCAAGTTTTTGCGTCGGAAATAAATCGGGAATTTGCAAAATCCTTTAGCAGCTAAAACAAGCAATTATAAATGAATGCGCGATGCGCATTACCAGATGTTTAACACACCCTGGTACGAACGAAGCACGTAAAGCATTTGATCAGTCCATGATGATGATCAGCAATGTTCCCTCCAAGCTGCGCACGTGCGCAAATGCGCAGTGATTTCACGGTCTCTGCGCACAGAAAATCTAAGTTGCGCACAAAAAATCCGAAGTGATGACCTTTTTTTTGGTCGTTACGCACTGTTTTCCAAGGGTCTGCGCAGTGAGTTGGTGAGTGTGCGCAGACCCGTCAAAAATTAGAGGGAACATTGATGATCAGTATATGTTGCGAATAGACACGCGGAGCGTAAACAAGACATGGGCCTACACAGCTCGACAAGTAGCCTAGATCAGTGATATCGTCGGCTACATATAGACTATCGGATCACTCTTTTCCAAACGTTTTTGGCACAATGCCATCCAGAGCAACGAATAAAGCATGCCAAGATAATCGGTTTGATAACTGCGCAGCGCACACAAACTATGTTTAGGGCTGCGCACACCGATGCGAGAACTCGAGGCCGAGTCGAGTAGGCTATATTGTATTATACGCATTACGCATGCACTTTCATTCTTTACTTTCAAATACTCTATCTATCCAGGAAAGAGCCTGAGTCACTACCACAAAAGTCATTTGGACGTCGAAATCCAACAGCTACTTACTTTTGGAGTCGAGTGACATCATAATCGTGAAATCTGGCAATTATCGCATCTCTCTTGATCATATCTACAACTTACATTACACAGGATCTCAAACATTGCCTGCGGGGCTGGACTGCTTTTTCCACGGAGTGCTCGCACACAGACTTTCATCTTTAGCTTGGTTGTTGTGAGTTTTGGGTTTTAACTTCTCGTGATTGACGTTTCGTTCACGATTTCAGGGTGCATACGCGGGCGCTATTCGTGAGTTTGTTCTCATATCATTTAGAAAAGTGTGGCTCAGCGGAGTACTTTCACAGTGGATAGCAACGGTTAGGTTGTTGCAGCAGTAACTCGAGGAAAGACAGTCCATGTTGGTGTTATCGGTTGAAAGTGCAAATGTTTTCCCGTGTCACAGCCATAATATACTATTCTGTGACTCGGGTCATGCTGCTTAGTCCGGCGGTCACCTCGCTAGTGTTCGTGGTCGCAGCTTTCCTCTTTCAATGTCGAGCTACGAAAGGTACGTGATAAACGTGGCATCTGTACGCTCTAAATATGCTGTGCAGTGCGCTCTTAGCGAAAATAGTGTGTTTCACACTCAGAAGCTGCCGGTAGGCTACACGAAAACAGAACCTCCCAACTCAGAATTATATCGCAGGTATAAATCATACGTTCCTATATGCCGTCCTACACGTCTTAAGAGGACTTGGATCAAAGTGCTGTGTGTGTTTCATACCGTGGCGTAAGTTTGAGGTGGAGGTTCTGGTTTCGTGTATACCACAGGTGTGGAGTGGATAGGCCTACACATTATTTTCGCTAAGACTGTAGTGTAGGGTTCTGTTTTCGCGTACGACCTTACGGGAGCGAAAACACACTCTTTTCTCTAACATAGTGTGGTCTCAAATCGCAGTTGAGAGTGTGATAAACATTTTGGATGCAGACATTATCTCTAGAAAGCCACTATATTCGAACAACAGCTGAAAGATTTTCACGTTTAGGATTTTTCGATAGCCGACTGCGTGGTCGCGCCGAGGACTTGTAATAGTATGAGTAATGCGTGCCAGATAGTTTGCAAATGTTGCGGGAACTTGTTACCAAAGAGATACGGAAGTGGTACATTTTGTGAAAATCTTTTAGCTGTAGTTGGGGATAATGGCTGTTGTCAAATTATTTTTTAAACTTGTAACTTTAATTTGGGACCACATCATATGTAGCGGTCCTCTAAGAATCTGTGGTATGTCAGCTTCCTGAATATCCGAACTTTTAACTATAATCTGAGACCTCATCAAATTTATGCTCCTTTACGAGTCTGAGGTTGTCGGCCTCCTGGAATATTTGAACTTTTACCTATATAGTTCGAGTCCACATCATATTTATTGATCCTCCGGACTTGTCGGTCTTCTGAATATTCGAAATGTGTTGAACGAATTGATATAAATTACAGCCGTGTTTGAATTCGATTCAACTCGTTCACCGTGACGCATCAATGGGAGAGATTACCGCCTCAGGCCTTCAGAGCTCCCTCTTTTGACGTTCGTCCCCAAACTGTTCGGTTTTTCGGTTTTGGTTTTATCCGACATGTTTCCCGTTTCTCATAACTCAATAGCAGTAGGATATCTGAAAACAACTATCACGAAGCACGCGCGTCATCGTGAAACCACAGGTTATAAAACTCAGTATTCAGACCAAAGCAGCAATTATCGAACTCTCAGTGTATTTTTCCTTTACATGAGTGTCGATTTGAAGCTAACAGAACTTGGGATCGTTTGGTCACCGGGTTGAGATAGATGTGTGGTCACAAGTCACAACCAGACCCACCATAATCCCAACCCCCGGCTATACGCCACAGTTAGCACTTCGTAGAGATGACTGTAAGCGAGAACAGAACACCGATATCACGGTTCACATCAGATGACACGTGTTTTCTAGTTGTTCGGAAACTGTTTTTGTTTTTTTTTCAAAATGCGCAACTATAGAACTAGAACTTGTCAAAAGCCAGTTGCTATTGGTTAACCGTCAACTATAACCAGATTGGTAGATTGTATACAATGAACAACACGTCTGTATTCCACAGCTGCTAAAAATGACTCCCACTCTTGTTTCAGACTGCGTGGACGGTTCAAGCCGTTGGTACGTCGGAAAAATAAATAAAACAGCTTCGGGTCGTACTTGTCAGCGCTGGGACGTTGACGTACCACACAAGCCGAAACACGCGCCTCACGATGGGCCGCATCACAATTACTGCAGGTACTGGCTTTGAGAACCATTTCAGAGTATCACAAACCAGATTTAGACATCAAGAACATTTTACGCTTCTCCGAATCAGATCAGAATTAGAATTACTGAATATGGATTTGGATTAATTGCGAATTACAAAGAAACACATCAAAAATCAAGTAGGCTACATTTCAAATCAAACCAGACTTATTTCTCACAAGAACGAGAATGGCAAATCTCTGTGATACACCGATGGTTCCCAGCATTTTGGGATGTCGGAGCCTCATTTCAAACTTCAGAGTACGTATGGAGCCGCATGAAAACACTCCGGTAGGCTATACTTATAACGAAAATTTAAAGGTGTTGCTATAGCTTCTCTGGATCTCACAATCCAGCTAATTTAAAAGCATGCACAATGCACATTTTATAGACTTCTATAGATTCTATACCGGTTATTTTAGAATTGATAGACGTAGATTGGCGAGTGCTATACTTTGAAATAAACTGAGAATGCATATTATTACTATGAGATACTATTGTGTTGTTTTGTGATAGCTCTTCAATATCTTCACACATTGCAGCACTTGATGCACAAGTTTGCAGGGTATTATACGCTGAGTAATATTGGACTTATTGTAATTAATACTTGACTATATGAGCCGTTATTGTAATGTTAGTGAAATTGTTTGGAAATTTACTCTTCACGGAGGAGACGGTATATGACTTGCAGAACTCAAGATATATCCTGATCTGACAGGTATTCATCGATGTGTTTGACGCTAGAATTCTCTTTCCCGATTTTCAGAAGCGGCCTTGGACGGCCTCGGACATAACTAACACCGGCACCGCTCATTTTAGCATTAATGTACAGAAATTGACTATAACTATTCATAGAAAAAAAACTGTCGTCTAACATATTTTTGTGGATTATTTAGAGGTCAATCAGAGCCACAAGAAGGCTACCTTGGAGCCGCGGTTTGGAATCACTGCTGTACGTTAGGGCTCTTCAAAAATGAATTTTTTCTCAAATCGAACTGGCTACTTGATAAAATTGTTAGGTTACCTAATTTAAGCCTGCACACCAAATTTGGCTCAATTCCAACCAGCAGCCGCATTGCCACAGGAGAAGAAAGTTTCTATCTATTATATAAAAATTAATTACAAAAAATTTCATAATTTTCTGTTCACCCCATGAAAGTGTTATAGGTTGTCTATAGAAACGACGTTCACCAAATCTGGTTCAATTCCAAACAGTGGAAGCGGAGTTATTGCCGTCGGAAAATTTGGATTATCAATAAAATAGTATTTACGGTGACCAATTCTTAATTGTTTATTATATTGGTGCCCACCGTAAATACTCTTTTATTCAAATCCAAATTTTTCGACGGCAATAACTCCGCTTCCACTGGTTGGAATTGACCCAAATTTGGTGAACATCGTTTATATAGACAACCTAACACTTTCATGGAGTGAACAGAAAATTTTCAAATTTTTGTTATTCATCTTTATATAATAAATAAACTTTCTTGTCCTGTAACAATGCGGCTACTGGTTGCAATTGAACCAAATTTGGTGTGTAGGCTCAAATTAGGTAACCTAACAATATTATCAAGTAGCCAGTGCGATTTGAGAAAAAAGTCATTTTTGAAGAGCCCTAACGTACAGTACGTGTAGTACAGTGTACATCATGCCTGACTCGTTTCGAATTCTGCAGCAATTAGAAAAAAAACAATGGAATTAAAATGAGAGCATTCAAATATTTCACAAATTCGATTTTCGCCATTTCGCTCTAATAGGTCCAATAAGACGACTATAATTATCTAGTTGTCCAAGTTTGTGACGGCCAATTCCCTCCTGTCCAGAAATCCAGACGTTGATTTGCGCGGGACTTGGTGTTACACGACCGACAACGATACGCGGTGGGAGTATTGCAACATTACCAAATGTCGTGAGTATCTCCTAATGCGCTTCTTTGCATGAGACACCTTTGACTTTTTATTGAATAGCGGACGATTCTCTTGTGATCTGGACTAGTTACAACGCCACATCGCAGAGCAGCTATTTACTCAAACTTCACGTATGTACCAAGTTGACTGAAGCTTAAATCCATCGAAAACACGCCTATTATTTTCCTGTAGGCTGACCCAGAAGTCGTTCGGCAAGAGACAGATCACAATGGATCGTTCAATGTGTCGATCATTACGACATCCGAGCGTTCATTAACAGAGTACTGGGCGCTGGCTGCTCATTATCAAAAGAGGTGTCTGTACCTCTCAGACTACCGGTGAGCGTTGATATATCTGCCTGACATTATGCTAAGGCTAATGCAAATGCATGGGCGGAAAGTACCGTAGGTGCATTCCAGGGTAGTAACCAAGTCACAAGGTTCCGAGTCACAAGTCAATCTCACTTTTACAGTTTTGACTCGAGTCAACTTCAATTCACAAATGATTTAAGTCCTTGTATAGTACCAGTCAGGAAGCAGAGAGTCGAGCCCGAGTCATACTGGTGTGACTCCAGTCCAAGTCATTGTATCTACTCGTAAGTTTCGAGTTAAAGTCACGTGAAACCAACTTTTCATAACTATATGCTTGGTGATATCGAATTCTTCGCATTTATAATACACACATTTTCCGCAATTTTAACGGTTTCTGGTAGCATTTTCAAGTACCATTACTGATAGACGAAATACCGATGGTGTGGTAATTTTACTGTTCTTCGAAATTACATTGAAATGCTTGCATTGGTAGTCCGACCCTCTAGTCCAGTGGTTCTCAACCTTTTTGTCTTCGCGGACCCCTTTTGGACCGTCATGGACCCCCGCGGACCCCCCGAAATTTTAATTCAAATTTAGGTCAATTAACGTGCAATCGCCATCTGTCTCGTACAAATGTTATCTGTAGGCTAGTGATAAAGAGCAACAAAATGACTTTTCTTGAAAATAACATCATGCTATTCGTGTAGAAATTCGGTTGACTTTTATTATTTGAGAGAATTTTGCAACGGCATTTCTTGAAATACGTGGTCGTGTCTTAAAAACCCGCGCCTTCGATTTGACACTAACGAGTGCCGAAAATCCATTTCCACAAAGATAGGTGCATGCTGGTGGCGAATGTAATCTTGAAGTTATTACGGAAAATGGTAATGAATACCACAAGAGAAAATGGATCATTGTAAACTTATTTCGAAGTTACCGTCATTGACCTTACTAATCCAACTTTTATTTTTTCCACGATCCCCAACAAAATATCTCTAAACATCAGAATATATGAATCGGCAGGCTATTGATAATTCAGCAATTAAAAGGTGTCTGGACAGTAGGATATTTCATCTCTGACGGCCATTCTGTTGATATGAGATCTGTAGTTTTACTATAGTAAAGAAGCGAAACTGCCTCCTGATTTTCCTAATATAAAAAAAATTAAAATTTAGGTTATCAACTATTTTGTAAATTTAGAGGCTTCGCGGACCCCCTGAAAATGCTTCACGGACCCCCGGTTGAGAACCACTGCTCTAGTCATTATGGCTTAGTCCGAATCATGCGCGATGACACGTGTACAAGCCTTGTCATTTGCAATATTTCAAGAAAACGACTCGAGTCACGTCGAGTCACCAAAAATCTGGACTTGAGTCGAACTGCAGTCGAGTCATGATCACTCATCAGATTTCCTCCACCATTGCGTGAGTGAGTACTGCAAGAGAAAAAAAACTACATGAGCACTTTGAATTGAGAGCTGAAGTAGGCAACTTCGTTACTGATCTGTGATCACCTCCGGATATATCGCGTGCAAACTTTTTAGAATTTCTTGGGGGGTGGTACACGAAAACAGGATAAATCTGGATATATATCTGTACAATGATTTATGTGACCTGAAGAAAATAGCTGCAGCAAAAAAAATCCCAGTTTTATCTATAAGTTGAGACCACATCATATAGTACAGTACGCCTTTAACACCTGGCTTATACTAAACCGTTGGTCTCTGGCAATAAAAATTAGCTGCGTAGTCTTGCACTATATAGTGCTGTTTTTCTGCGAGCAAATCCCATTTTCTTGTGAGTATTGAGGTGCGTTCAAGTTGCTTTGTAACAGGTCCGAGTACGTGGGTGTGTGGGACATGGAGAAAGGCATTTTGACGAAATACTTGGAAGGTATGGCGCGGGGAATCGAATTCATCGCGTTCGACTGGAAAACGAACAATTTGTACTGGAGCGATTCTGAAATGAAGTGGGTGATGGCCGCTGATAGTACGCTGACTCATTACACCCCTGTCTACCGGAGTGCACCGGATCCAGCTTACGGTATCACGATACATTCAACCAAAAGGTTTGAATCCTTCTTAAGACGCTTCAACGCTCAGAGCTTCAATGCATGCCGTTCAGGTATCTTTTCTTTTCAACTTACAAATCACTGGGCTCGAAAATCATCAGAACAGACTTATCCGGACAAGACCCGGTCATCTTGTTCGGATTTCCGAAGATTTACGACGTTACAGGAATCACCGTGGATTACACCGATGACAGGTGGGTGACCATTGAGCACGCAGCGTTTGGCGTTTCGCCCGAAGATATCAGTCATGATGTACTGAGAACTTCTCGCTCCAGAAGTTCTTTTCGCTTTGTGGGAGACCTGAAATCCCAAACCGCGGCCACATCAAACACTACAGCCGTCAGCAGAGTTGGACAACAGAAATATTCAGATTTACCTAATTAGATAAAATTGGGATTATAGCTACATAGTTTTTTCTAAATTAGATTCGGATTTATTTAGTTCTCAAAAACTTGGAAATTGCATTAAATTGAATACCGAATCTGAATGAAACACATTAAAAATCAATGTTCACTTCATATCGATTCGAAGGTCTTCCTCATAAGCATAAGAATGGCAAGTTACAGCACCAAGCTTGGTTCGTTCCGCACTATAGAGTTCCCTGTAGCATTTTCAGGAGAACTAGTAATTATATTAGATTATTATGAAATAAGAGAATTGAAACATTTAACTAATTAGATTAGATCACCGACTTTTCGCTCTAATTAAACAACTAGAATTATACAATTGTCAGCAGTGCTTCTACGTTCAGACTTTACTGGACCGACTTTACTGGCTACGGCGGCATGATTGTGAGTTCGTGGCTTGACGGTAGCAACAGAACACAACACAACTACAGAGGAGGGTCGATATACTGGGGAGTGGCACCGTATCAGGTACGTGGTTGCCGCGTAAAACGTGATATGGAGTTTGACAATCCACATTCAGGAATATCTTTACGTGAGTGACGTACACGGGAAATATACCATGCAAGGCAGTCGGCATTACTCATTGTGGATTATGGCCAAATGGTCCAACAAGGTTTATCGGTATACTCTGGGAGGGAAACCGCGCGGTGTAGCGGTTTACAGTCATAATGAAGAATATTCGATCGACAATTGTGAGAGATTTTTAAATAATCTGCAAAAAGTTGTTTTCCTATCACATGTACTTTTCGCAGCTACGAAAATTGGAGAATGCGATGCTGACAGCGATTGCCATCACCTTTGTCTCCCTCGAATCAACGCAACTAGAGTGTGCAGTTGTTCGTTGGGCTACCACTTGCACCCAGATACGAACAAATGTCTGCCAGGTGAGTCACGAGGGTTCAACGTAGGGTTGCATTTAAAACAAACGGTGTTTTAAAACACTTTGATTAAAACATGTTTTAAACAGTGTTTTAAACAGAGGCCTTCAAAAAAATACATTGCGTTTTTTCAAGTTGTAAAATTATGTTATAATTGTGTAAATACTTTCCATATAACATGTTGTATGAGCCTATACGGACACGGACAATTACCGCCCGATATAGCCGACGTATATCGATATGGGACGGTTAGAACCCTCAAAATAGTCGGTTCAACAGCAATAGTAAAGATATATCGTCAAAGGAGCTATATTACCCTACATTTTCAATTGTCTATGTCAATCCAAGATGACGTACCAATTGAATATTCATGACGTCATGACTTGAAAAAAAAATAATAATAAAAAACATGTTTTAAACAAGGGCCTTGCTTTAAGCATGTTTGTTTTAAATTGATTTTTGTTTTAAATGCAGCCCTATAAGTTCAACGCCGACCATTTTGAGGGGCACAATGATTAAGTATGCTCGGATATGAATCGAATATTAATTCTAATGCTTCCAGTAGCGAGAGATTAATTTTTTAGTGCTGAAATGCAACTCTATTTACTTGCTACTTACTGCAATTTACCAACAAGAATTATAGTTTCGATACTATTTTCCTTGAAACCTGATGGAACGGTCGTAACGCAGGATAAGAAATAACGCTACGCATGCTAATGAGGATGACATATTTGTGATTAACCGCTGCAAAGCAGGGTTGCAACCAAGTCATAAGGTTCCGATTCACAAATCAATCTCACTTTGATAGTTTTGACCCAAGTCATTTTCAATTCACCACCTGGTCAAGTCCGAGTCCAAGTCGAGGAGCAGATGGTCGAGTCCGAGTCACGTTGTTGACACTCGAGTTCGAGTCATTGTGTTCACTGTTCAGTTTGGAGTTAAATTCATGTTCAACCCTTGGGTGATAGATATCCAATGCCTCGCACTCGTAACATAGCAATTTTCTGGACCTATTTTCAAGTACAAGTAGCCTACTTATACACGAAATACCCATAATGCGGTAACTTTACTATTATTTGAAGTTACAATAAAATGCCGTCGGTGGCTGTCCGAGTCTAGAGTCATGCAAATGCCTCGAATACAAGTCGAGACAATACACAAATGCATTTGCTCAAATGCCCCATCTACGCACAGATTTAGTGAAAGACGACTACATCCTGGTGACGGACGCCGGCCAAGGAAAAATGTTTCAGATTCCACTCGCCGGCGAAACTGACAAATACAGCATCGTTCCAATCGGTAAGGCATGCTGCTAGGCACTTCGATAGTTGGATTTCCTTCAACAATTCCGATTTCAGGCGAAAAATGGAAGGCAGAAACCGTAGCTGTGGACCAAAGGCACCAATATTTGTATTGGTCCGATAAAACAGATTCGTCCGTTAGTCGCTCGTCGGTAGATGGCACCAGATACGCCAAAGTAGCATCTTCTTATGGTAGCGTTTTACTGAAAGATTTTTCCATGTAAAAGTGCGAACCATGTTGTTGTTTCTCAGCTAACAGTATCATCGTGGACCCGCACACAGGGCAGTTGTTTTATTCTGACTCCGAAAGAAACACAATCGTGATATCTACAGGCGATGGATCGGCCATGAAAACCATCGTTCCATCAAGCAACACGTCGAGCATCGGGATGATCGCTTTGGACATCAAATACAAGTATACGCTTGCCTTACCTATCTGCTACACTGTGCTCGCCATTCGCCAACCCTTTTCAGTTCGTGACCCACTTGCAAGTTCCATGGTGCGACCCACAATGAGACATGGAAATAAAATTAATGAGAAAAGAAATAATGTATTGTATACGCATACAATTTACGATGAATGCGAAAGTAAGCTTGCACGCTAGGCATGACCAGATCAAGAGTAGCCTAGACTTGCATGGTGACAAGCTCACACGCAACATATGGCCCGAGTGTCCGTTTTCAGGCTGTTCCGATCCTTGGATTTCGTTTACAGTTAGAGTTGAGAAGCCGGACTCATAAACGCATCCTATTGGTGAATGACGGCAGAAAGTTGTTGGTACTCTCTATCTATGACATATTGAGTACAAAACTGTATCATTTATAGAAATGCTGGTTAGAAATGCTGGTTGCCCACTGGTTGGGAAGAACGGAGTTCAGGGATTTTTGGGACCGTGGAATTGTCAATTACGATAACATAAGCGACGTACATGATCAATGTAACGGATGTATATTAGATGCTAACGACTAGAATTACAGCTAAAACGTCTATGTTGCGCAGGAAACCGAGTACCGCACAGCACATGATCCATTACATCAAATAAACCATCGATACCAAAGCCATCAAATAGCTAGACCTGTCCACAGATAGACGGAGAGACTATATGTGGCATTTTCGGAACACGATGGACCGAAAGAAACTGCGAACTGCTAAAAACAACTGAATATCACCCAAAACTTCTGTTCCGCGCACCCTCCCCGACGTTAGAATTAATCGGTATAAACTCTGAGCACGCAAATATGTCGATTGCATATTACGTACAGATGTCCAAATCAATCATAGCACTACTCCGTTGTGTTGCAGATACATCTACTGGAGCGACACGAATTCCAAAGAGAACGAAGGCAAAGTGATGCGGTCTCGATACGACGGATCCGAGAAAGAAACGGTGTTCGACAACCTAAACTGGCCTCACGCCATCACGATCGATTACCAAAGTAAGAGAAATTGAAAGTCCGAACGCAAGACACCAAATCTTCGATATTTCAGGCGACCGACTGTACGTGGTCGAGTCGATGGAAGGGATGATTTTCGGAGTCGATTTGTCGTCGTTGATGAATATCACTAGCACGGAAATCTACGGCGCGTCCGGCTGGCGACAGTTCGATGTTTCGGCCGGATTGTCGAGTAGCGGAAACATAACGGAGTAAGTATACACGCATAAGTAGGCTACACAATTGCACAAGCAGGCGTCGCTGATCTCTGTTCAATCTCGGATCTCTTTCGATTCAGTCTGAAGGTTCAGAGCGATATCGGGTTCGTGGTCGACAGTAAAAACAAGAAGTTGTTTCGAATCAACTTCACCGAGGGTGAGGACTCATTAAAAGCGTTCGGACCGGATCAGTTTTTTAGGATCGCTGCTTTGACGCTCGTGAGCCAAAACTTCTACTCGACATACACGAGTGAGTTTTGGAGCATTCTCAGACTAGCAACCGATGCGAGATTACCAGCGATTCCTTCCCAGAACCTAAGACGAACCCTTGTGAGAAGTCAGAATGTCGGCAAATGTGCGCGGTTCTGAGCGAGAACTCGAGCGTTTGTATTTGTGAAGACGGGAAGGTTCCTGCCAACAACGCCTGCATCGAAGATGAAGATTTGCCGGACGATGCGGGTGAGAGGCTTTGTTGTGCATTCAATTCTCGGCAATCAGAGTTGTTGGAGAATCTTTGATGATGATTTCATTGCGTTGGTCATATCAGGTCTTCCTGCCTATACCTGTAATTTCAAATTGGCAAATATAAAAATGATCTCATTCCATGACTTTACTATTGCCTTATTTAATTCATAGTTGACGAAATAGAAATGAAGTCTGTTGTTGGACATTCAAGTCTCAGAGAGTTTGATCATCTTGTTTTTAGACACTCTTCCTCCCGAACCTCTAAACTGTCCGGGAAACACCGAGGTCTCTCTCCCGACTTGCTCGGACTCCGTGCTCTACTCATGGACTGAACCTTCCTGGCGTGACGACACAACAGGTAAGCCGCCTTGTGTGGGTTAGACGCGCTTTCTCTAAACATATTTTCTTTTCAGCATCTGACAATCTGACTCTGAGTTCAAATTTGAGCCCTCCTTCAAACCTAACGGCCGGCCAGTCAGAAATAACGTACCGCGCTCGAGACGAGGCGGGAAACATTGGATACTGCAGATTCACAGTAACAGTAAGAGGTACGACGTCACGAGGCTTAGATTACTTTATTTCTAATAAAAATAATTAGTTCATATTTTTATCTCCTGTATTATTTCTTTCTTATTTTTATGAGAAGGTTGATTTATAATTATGTGATGGACGATGATTTAACGACTCATGTTTTATTCTGCAGACAATCGATGTCCGCCAGTTCCGAACGCCAGAGCGAACATGAAGCGGACAGAACCCACCTGCGGAAACAGAGAAGGCTCGCATTTCAACGTCACGTGTTCTGACCCTGGTCATGTGATTTGGGTTAGACTTATCTTTCCGAGCGGCAACCCTCAGATCGACTCGTATCAAGTCACTTGCAGTAAAGATGGGGTCTGGGTCGCTCTACCGTGGGTCATCGGCTCGCAGTGCCGTCATCCTCGTGAGTGTTTTTTTTTCAAACACAGACAAGGAGTGGTTCTAGATCTACTTGTGTATTTAAAGAACAAATTTAGTTGCCAATAACTAGAAGACGCGCGTTGTTTGGAGGGAATCGTGATACCAGCGTTCTGTGTTGTGATCTTCTTACCACCATTGCTAACCCACAGTCACGTTCAAGCGAAAGATTTTGACATAAAATTGAACGTTTTAACTTTTTTGGCAAAATCTGGGTTTCCGAAGAACTCATGGTTAAATTACGCATTCGGAATCGAATCTACTTGGTTGTGTTTTATTATTGCGTTGCGAATTTGGAAAACCCAATAGTTCCAGTTCTAGCTGTGAGAGATTTTTAAAAATCCAGCAGTCTGCACAAGTCTGGTCACATCCATGGTCACACCAGTGTTGGGATCAAGTCACTACCTTCGAGTCACGAGTCATTGCACACTTTGTCTCGAGTCAAGTCAAGTCATTCGATTTTCAAAGTTGACTCTCGAGTCAAGTCACTGGTCGAGTCGAGTTGAATTTACAAAAAAAAATCGACTCGAGTCATCCCAATACTGGGTCATACCCACGGTCAATTGTTTCTTTATCTCTAACGAATTATTAATATGTTTGTCTGCCTAGCGACCACAACTGTCAGACCCACGACAACGACTACGTTATCAACGACCACCTTGTCAACTACAACTATGTCAACGACAACTGCTTCGACAACCACCACCCCACCACCACCACCAACAACAGCAGCAACAATAACAGCAACAACAACAACAACAAAAAGACCAATAATAACAACAACAACAACAACAACAACTACAACACCAACAACAACCACATCACCACCAACTACAACGCGAACAACAACGCCAACCCCGTCCACAACCACTACCAGCACAGCAGCAAGAACAACAACAACCACAAAGTCTTCAACAACCACAAGCACCACACCTACCCCAACCATGAATCCTATCCTCCCCAATGACCGAACAACAAGCACAACAACCAAGAAGACGGAAAAGCAGGCCACGAGCCAAACAACAACGAGCAAAGCAAACGAGAAAACTGATCGAGACTCAGTTCGATCGAAAGACGCGAACTCAACGACGGACCGGGATCCGGGTTTGTCGGAAATTGCGGCGACAGAATCCTTGAGTTCAGGAGCTGCTGCGGCGATCGCGATCGGCCTTATCTTATTTGTCATCATAATCGTCGTTGGCGTCGTCATCATGTGAGTATTGGAGCTAAGTGTCACAATTCGATTACTCAAACCGGAATCGAGTTAAAATTCCAATGCAGGGGTTCTTAAACTTTTAAGGCCGCGGCCCAAATCTGAGCTGAGTGGCATCTCGCGACCCAAGCCTCACACATCAAAAAGAATGTATTTTTTAAGATTATTATGCTATGTTTTACGAACATGTACTGCGCAGATAGCAGTTGTACGCAACTCAGCTGCATGAAACGTTTCAGCCGCACGCGATTTCCAATTGGGATTTTCCTCTGCGGTCGCATTTGTACTACTCAGACTGCAAGGACTGTACGCCGTACGGGTGCATATGACCATTTCGACAATCGGACATGTCACTGTCCAAGGTTTTGGCTAACCATAGCGACGGTCATTGCTGGCCAAGGTTTTATCGCCGCCGACCTGTATGACACCGCACTCTGCCCAGCCGTGTGCTGGCAGAAATGAATCGAATAACTCAGGCACTCGACAAAGCAAGCTGTTGTCGAACATAGGGGTAGCCAGAAAGAGACCACGCCACCCCCCCAAATTTTTCGAAAATTGCCGTAAATTTATCATAAGCTTGCGTATTGTTGGGCAGATTTATTCGACTTGAAAATTTTATTCGCGCTTCTCGCGATATATAGTTTCAGTTGATTTTACTGTTTTTGACTATTACGCGCCTCCTCTGTAAATAAACATTAAAATAGGCATGAATAAAAATACGCATGACGTACGGAATTGAATCCACCTGTATTGTAGTGTGCCGCGTAAGTTCTTGCACAACAGTTTTCCATAACATTACTATGATGACATAACATTGTGTGTGTAGTGAAGAAAATATACGTATAATGATCCAGAAGTTGTGTTAATCATCTAAATTGGGCCAAGACCACCGTTTTATTACTTTATTTTTCCATATAATAAAAAAGAGGATGGGGAGTCTTCTTGCTGATCAAATTTTTGGGCCCTCCTCAAATTTTTTCCTGGGTATACGCCCTTGTATTCAAATGTCGTTCGTTTGATTTCAGGGTTCGTCGAAACTCGTCGTCGGTTCAGAAATATTCGTTCCCGCAGTTCTGGAAGTCACAAGACGACACAGTCACGCTGCAGACCAGAGGCGAATTCTCATCGTGACCTTGACACTTGGCTCCAAACGAGCTCGAAACGAATCAAATTCGCACACCTCCGAGAAACGAAATCTAAGAGACATTTTCTATGTTTTCAACATTTCTCGAGCGCAAATATATACTTTGATCATCGAAAAATATACGACGGACTGATTTCCGCGTACATTTTCCTCTTTTGTTGCCACAATATCGCCAGGTATTAAAAATCGAAAAAACGAGACGAGATTTAACAGTAAATGTGTATGTCCCGCATTTCCACGATAGCGTGGGGTACAAACAAGGCATAGGCCTACAACACTTTTGCACCCTTCCAATGGATGAAAATGAGACAAATACACCTCGTGGGGTGGGAAATGGGCATTTACCAGATTTCCGCCATTATAGCATCTGTTCATCACATTGCCTTGTAGATTGTGTGTCCTTGAGCGGACAAAAATAATAGAACTATCAGCAATGTCACAGTCATAATTTTGATTCCTGAATTTTTGTTCTACGTCGAACTTATTTACATTTTACCACGTAAGCGGCACACCTGAGCAGTCCAATTGCCACACCGGTTGAGCATCGCTGTTAACCTTTATTCCAGCCAGCCCAAGATGCGATTTGGATTTTGAAGGTTGCGGACACACCCAGGGACCGATATGCGGGGCTCTAGGACGCTATGGGGGAGCTGAAGAAATATGGCGTAACAGAATAGGCTACAATGTAATTACGTGGGGGGAAAGTATATGGTGAATTCTAGGGCTGTAATTAAGTCACAATTCTCCGAGTTACAAGTCAATCTCACTTTATAGTTTTGACTCGCAGTCAAGTCGAGTCAATTTCAATTCACATAGGTCCAGTTCCGCGTTATAGTCTTGTCAAACCCACTTTTTCAATTCTGATTGGTGATATCGAATGATTCGCATTCACAATATACTCATTTTTTCACCTTGAACGGTTTCTGGTAGCATTTTCAATTACCATTACTGAAAGACGAAATATCAATAGTGTAATGATAACCAAAAATCTCGACTCGAGTCATTACGACCCTGGTGTATTCATCAGATTCCCACCATCATTGCTTGAGTGGGTACAGCAAGTTGAGAAAAAGTACTTGAGGACTTTGAAAAGGTAGCTGATGTACTTCGTTACTTATACGCCCTCTGGATATATCACAGGAGTGGAGGTTCTGTTTAAGTGTATCTCTTTTTAGGATTTCCTGTGGTGGCACTCGAAAACAGAACCCATATACTATGGGATAAATCTATGCAAGAATTATTCTATTTAAATCATTTTCGTTCAGTGAAAGGTGTGAAATCACAATTTGGTGCCTGTGAGTGCCGCTTGCCTCATTTACTGCCTATACCAGTAGTTTTCAACCTGTTTGTCTTCGCGGACCCTATTTTAACCGCCACGGTCCCCCAAAGTTTTTGTTCAAATTTAGATCAACAATTGTGCAATCATCATCTGTCTTGCGCAAGTTTTACTAGTGATGGTGATGCAGCAACAAAATGTATTTTATTGAAAATAATATCGATCTATGTATGTAGAAATTGGGTAGACTTTATCATTTGAAAGCGATTTATGTGGAGACATTTCTTGACCGTGTCTTTAAAATCCGCGCATCGATTCGATATGAGTGTCAAAAATCCATTTTCGCGAATACAGGGAGGTGACGAATGTAATTATAACGCGTAACGCTTCCGACGAGACATTTGGTTGCGATCGCAACATCGGCACCCAAACCGAGATATTTTTTAACGAGCACCTAACGTCCAACCTAGTTATTTCTATCAAGCAGTTCATCTTGAAGTTATTGCAGAATACTATTATCACGTATATTGTATATCATTGGGTTTTGGCAAACATTTCGGAGTCTCCCTAATTGATCTGCACTATACTCCAAGTTTTCTATTTTTAGACAAATCCCAATGAGAGAGAGATATGATGTTCTTTTTCGCCTGCACCATCGAGACGACGGACGACGGACGGAGTTGCGACGGCGACGGAGTTGCGATACGGCCGTGAGGTTATCTAGTCTGCGCCCACATTTTTTTCTCCTCCATGCTATCCGTGATTGCTGAGCGCCTAGCAGGATAGCTGCGGATACCAATCTTCTAGTCTTTGGTATGACCCGGGAATTGAACCGACGAATTACCGATCGAGAAGCTGGGCGCATAACCGCTACACTATCTCGCTCGGTCTATTACAAATGTCCATTATATTAATGTAAGTTCTGAAGTTTTAGCAACTATCCAACGAAACTGTCTCGTGATTTCCCTAATTTAAAGAAATATATATACAAATTAGGTAATCAATCATTTTGCAAATTTAGAGGTTTCGCAGACCGCTGGCCTATACGTTACACCAGTGGCCGGGAACCTCGCGAGCCATATATGGCTCTTTTGGGTATAAGATATGGCTATTTGCCAAATATTTATTTTTGTACTGAATTGATCAATCGATATTACAGTGACTTGTTACTAAATTTTCATCATGGCCAGAATAATTATATTGTCGTAGCAGCATAAACAATTATCCACGTCCTTGAGAGGTATAAAGACTATGCCATCTTCAGGTTTAGGGGCTGGGACCCCCTCTTTCGAAAATCCTCAACGACCAATATCAATCGAGAATTCTATTTACTCGACTCGATATCTTCGATTGTGCGATACGTTGATTAATCAAAGAGCATAGCAGCACATGACAGCGCCCCCGTAGGCCGTCCCCGTAGGCCGTCATTGGTGGGGATTGACCCCTCCCACGGAAGTAAATGGATTGTGTGGTTTCGGTTGTTATTATGTAACAAGAAATTTATTAGTCGAAACGATAGGTATACTTCTATTGAATACATATAGATATATGTAACAAAGCAGAGAATAGTAATAATGTATCAAGAATATGACTCAGTCCAAAGCAACTCTACCATAGCATCTCACGTCGTCAGGGGTGGTAAAGATGTAGGTAGGGCGTATTAGCCTCTCCTTTTCTGTAGCAAATACCGGTAATGCTTACGACCCGAAGGAGTAGTTGCGACTTTTTTTAGTTTTGGAGTCATTTCTTAATACTATATTACGAAGAGGAGAATAAAATCATAAGATAGTTCAGGAGTAAAGAGCGCAAATTAAAGTATAGGTAATTACACACACAAAAAAAAAACGAAAGTAATGAAAGTGTGAACCTTCAAGGAGTATAGCTGATACGAACCTTATCCATTCTAGGGTGTTACAGCAGAAGAAACACGAAGCACCTGACAATTCGTGGCCTGAATACATTCCTATGCAAGTAAAGGCAGATCGAAATATCAAAGTGTTTTGTTTATAGCGGTCGCTAGCGACAAGTCCGGTTCATATTGTGACGTAATATATGCGTGGTTTGGTAGCTGCTATATAATTATGGCTCATGTAATTTCAAAATGCGAAATGCCATGGGATGGGGTTACGGTTTGGCTGTAGTATATAGTAAAAGAAAGCGGGGGGGGGGGTGCAAAAATAATAACATGAATCAATGGATCAGTGTTTGAATATAGTATTAGTCAAAGAAGAAGTAATAAAGTAACTTGATAGGTTGAGGTTAAGATATAGTGAATAGGTGTATTATAAAAAAAGGAATGGCTTTCTATTATCTATGGAATAGTGTTAGGGTTAGGGTGGATTATATAGTTTAAGGAAACGTAGACTGATAATCTATTATATCAATGGGTTAGGGTTAGGATTTGGGTTAGGGTATAGTATGTATATAATTTAAGCAACAAAATAAGTGAAAGTGGAGATTTGCGAAGTTAAATTTAATGTTATATAATAACAGGATCTCAATTCGAATAATACAATCCAAAAACTGTACAGACAAGGTTGTGATCGAACGTCGTGATCCGGATTGATCACAGTGTTGAGCTGCCGAAGGCAGCGAAACAGAAAATAAACTGCACATTTTAAGGCGCAGTATCTGATTTCTGTTGTGGATCCATTTGGAATTCTTGTGGTCAAATATATTAAAACAGAATTTGGTTAGGTAAGAATCCCAATGCTTTACGACTAGATCTCTAGGACTTTCATCAAAAATTATGACGGGACTGTCGGGAAGGTGATGTTGAGAAATGACAGTGTCGATCCAAATTTATTTTAAATCCACATAAAACGTAAAACACCTGTCACAGACCCCATAACACACGCAGGACGAATTCTTCTACATGAGAGGAACCACATCTCCACTACCCCCTTGAATTTACCGAACTGAAACAGATGTTTAGTTAATAGCTAAATCGCTACTACCGACAACCGCGTGAAATATTGCGAATAGTCAAAACCGACCGAACTTCGACCTCGTCCTTATAGTCACTTCCTTGGAATGTTGGAGGGCAAAGGGGCGCCAGACCATAAAAATTCTGACAACGGGCGCGCGACAATAAAGGGTTAACAGCCATCCGAGTGAGGACAACCTGAATTGCATTTCCGTAGGTCAGTTGTATAGTGAAGAAATTTGCATAATGCCGGAGACAGGATTGATGCGCTCGCCAGTTGCAGTCTTTTCTCAGAAAGTCCGTTTCTTGATCTCATAGCCTGCGGGTTTTCCGTGCTTTCTATATAAACATGGTTTGTTTGTGTTCGATTACTTGTACTAGTTCGCTACAAACAGAGTGAGTCGCCGGCATGTTGGACCGATCGACGTGTTATGACTCCTATTTTGTTTACGAGTCAGGTGCGCCTATATACTGACGAACTGCTTCGGAACACAAGCGTTTACTTTCGAAGCGTGTAGATGTCGACTTTGTGGAGGTTCGTTTGCGTATTCGCCGCCGTTCAGTTCGGAGCGGAGGGTTCGGATTCTACAGGTTGGTTCGAATCGTGCTTTGGGGACTCTTCGGAATTTTTCGCATCAAAATTTAGATAACTTACCTACGCGCTATAACTATAATTTAGAACTACTATATCACTTATCACTACGAGCTAATATCACTGCAACTAACTATCATAACGAACTGATATAGCCTAACTATAGATGCCACAGAACTACTGTAACTATATGTGGTTAAATGCGGGTGATGATTCGCGTGCCCTGGAATATAAATGCGAACCTATACGGACTACATTACAATACTAAAAGTACTAAATAACTATGAACGAATGTAACTATAACTATAGTTATAACCACAACTACTATAACTGTAAATACAAAGCAACTATAAAGGCGAACGTGATGACTAAACGACTATTAAACTATCACTACTATATAACTTATAAAAACTCTTATAAAAACTTAGAAGTCGGCCGTGCCACAAGTCGGCGGTTACGGAATAAAAATCAAGAATATCGGCCGGGTGTAAATATGCATATAGTAGTCGACAAACACCATGCATACCACAAACAAGCAAACAAATTATCTCACTAAAACTATAACTATAAATACTATATAACTACTGTAACTGTAAGTGGGTATGAGGGTGCTGATGACTCAGGTTATATGGAATATAAAAGTTACACGTTCGATAACGACAGCTTGCAACGACTCTCTCACGTTTTCTGAGTTGCAGACGACGATTTTCATCTGGCATTGCTCGAGACATGGGCCATGTGACCGTAGTCAGAAAACCATAGCCGGTGAACCCAGGCTCGCGGAATTTCAGGCTCAGTCACGATTTTCGCAGCTGCGCGTTTAACTCGCCCGCAGCGCAGAAAAAGCTGGAATTGTTTACGATTGGATGTCGTTGTCACGTTGATGGATTAACTTGTCAAGTCCTGTAATGAGATTTCGGCTTTGGATTGCTTTCTGAATGCCTACGGATTTGTGGACGGGCTTCAAACGGATTTAGTTTAATCCTGAGCGCTGAGACGGCAGTGCTGCTATCGGCTTTCGTTCGCATTCACAGAAAGCTTCACCAATTATGAAAATCTTTCGAGTGCTTCCATCGAAACAATTGCTGATTATCGAGTACCTGCGTCAGCTTGGCACGGAACGATTCAATTGCAGGTTACCGTGTTTCTTAAGAAAGGAATTATAATGCTACTTTTACAAACGAAATTGCAGTTTTGCCTGGTACTGCTTCTAACTAGGGCTGGGGGAAATCCAGTACACGAGTGATTCCATTCTGAATCGGGTATATTATTCTTCGTGTCGAATATTCGAGTATCACGGATTTTGTTCGGATACCACGCGTCCTCTTTTTTCAGTAAAATTAAAATGTCCACTTTTTTTAGTCAACCGACGAGGGTTCCAACGACTCCATATCGTATACGTAGATGATATTGGTCGCAAATCGTCCGTATAGGCTCATACTAGGCCTACATGTTTTTTTCGTCAGTAGGTAAATAATTATGCCTAATCAAATGTTTTAAAGTGTTTTAAAACACCGTTTGGTTTAAATGCAACCCTATCTGCATCACATGAAAGATAATTTGCTACTTTTTCGACCATACCTATTTCATTGCACTTTGTAACGATACTGTGGCTTGATGACAATATCACAGAAATATCATATCCGCTAAAGTGCTTGTTCCGCATGTTTCGTATATGTTGCGATACGAAAACACCATTCGAGCTATAATCCTCGTTGATAAATTGAGAGCATAATTTCGGCAGGCCTACTCGACTCACTATTGACTCAAATTATTACAATTAGTACTCAAGAATCATTATGCTCTGCCCTAGCTGTAACGTTTAGTAAGCATTGTAAAAAACAATGAACGACAGCTCTTGACATAAACTTCTGTTTTGATCAAAAGCGAATCGCAGGAATTCGATCGATTCCAAACCGGATTGCAAAGCAGTTTTTAATCCGATGACGAACGAACAATCAAGCGGTTATCGCGCGCTCCACATGAAGATCAAACTACGAAAATTGGCGGCTATTTAATGCCGCTAATTATCGGTTTCCGAGCGGAAATTCAGCGCGGACTTTACACAAGTTTCACAGCCCGATCGCAAGGGAGAACAGGGCTTGATTTTATATGGCGACTTGATTGGTTTGGATGAACGTGAACGTAACTCTGAAATAGATGTGATGTGATAACTATAGGTCTGGACACAATGGTTTGAGCACTCAATTGAATTCAATTTATTAGTAAGAATTTCATCGTTTCTAAACACCGCAAGACTGCGATACAATGAAAGATAGGAATGTGTCGAAATCAGACTCGAATCTAAATCTAGTATCAGCACTATTGATTCGAGACTATACTACTAAAATTAAACGCTCCTTGCCAGTAAGAATCGATATCCAAAGCCAAAATTATAGTATTTTCAACTGTGGCAGCCTGGATTGGCCGTACCGCAGCATACGAATACTGTAGTACAAAACTGCATCCCCAGTAACAACAGTAAAAGTCGTTTCAAATGGCAGCTGCTAAAATGACTCCATTTCACTTCAGAATGCGTGGACGGTTCAAGTCGTTGGTACGTCGGAAAAATCAACAAAACGGCTTCGGGTCGAACGTGCCAACGCTGGGACGTTGAAAAACCACACAAGCCGAAACATGTCCCCCACGACGGGCCGCATCACAACTACTGCAGGCAGGTCTTTTGGTATAGAGCAGAGGTTCGAAACCTTTTTGGATGTCAGAGCCGCATTTCTAACTTCAGAGTACCTATATGAAACCGCATGAAAACACTCGATTAAAGGCTACTAATAACGGAAATTTAATCTCACCACCTAGCTAATTGAAAAGCATGCACAATGCACATGCACATTGCATATAGACTTCAATAGATTCTATATCGGTTATTTTAGCAGTGATGGACGTAGATTGGCGTGTGCTGTACAGTGTACATAGAAAGAAACTCAAAATGCATATCATTACTACAATATACTATCATATATGTCGTTATGTGATAGCACTTCATACATTCCAGCACTTAATGCACGAGTTTGCGGGGGATTATACGCTGAGTAATATTGGACTTATTGCAATTCATACTTTACTAAGAGCTGTTATTATGATGTTAGTGAAATTGTGTCGAAATGTACTCTTCACAGAGGCGATGCGTTCTTCGAGCGCGTGGGACATGCTTCTTTCATGCGGCCATGCCAGGGTTGTAACCAAGTCATAAGGTGCCGAGTCACAAGCCAATTTGACTTTTAAAGTTTTGAATCGAGTCAAGTCGAGTCATTTTCAATTCGGCATCGAGTCAAGTATACGAGTCAAGGTGGAAAGGGTCGATGCTGAGTCCGGGTCATAGTGTTTACTGTTCAGTATCGAGTTCAAGTAACTTAAACTCACTTCTGTAAAACTCTTTGGTGATATCGAAGGTCTCAGATTCACAATATACAATAGCAGTGACACTTGTATTCATAAACTACCGACAGATGAAAGGCGCCGACTTTTATTTTTGCATGGGGTGGCGGCAGGCGCGTAGCCGGAGGGGGGTGTCGAAACCCCCTCCTTTTGAAACGCAAAACCCCGTCCTTTTGAAATTACCATTCTGATTCTAATATTCAGTTGCAATTCAACATGTCGTATTATCAGTGTTACGAGCGGCCATGACCAGTTAGCGAGATTCGTCTGTGCACGCGACGCGATCTCCCGCTGAGATCATCCCAGCAAACACTAGATGTCTTTTGAACCTGTCAGGATATCTTTTTCTTGTCCAGCCATGTTCAAATCATATCTTGTGCATGCTTTGTGCTGAAGCACGACTTAAATATATCTTTTTCATGTCCAGTCATGTTGAAATCATATCTTTGTGCAAACCTTGTGCTGAAGCACGACTTAAATATATCTTGTTCTTGTCCAGTCAAGTCCAAATCGTATCTTGTTCATACCTTGTGCTGAAGCACGAATTAAATATATTTTTTTCTTGTCCAGTCAGGTCCAAATCATATCTCGTCCATACCTTGTGCTGAAGCACGACACAAATATATCTTGTTCTTGTCCTGTCAAGTCCAAATCATGTCTTGTCCATACATTGTGCTGAAGCACGACTTAAATATATCTTGTTCTTGTCCAGTCGAGTCCAAATCGTATCTTGTTCATACCTTGTGCTGAAGCACGAATTAAATATATCTTGTTCTTGTCCTGTCAAGTCCAAATCATGTCTTGTCCATACATTGTGCTGAAGCACGACTTAAATATATCTTGTTCTTGTCCAGTCGAGTCCAAATCGTATCTTGTTCATACCTTGTGCTGAAGCACGAATCAATTTTTTTTCTTGTCCAGTCAAGTCCAAATCATATCTTGTCCATACCTTGTGCTGAAGCACGACACAAATATATCTTGTTCTTGTCCAGTCAAGTCCAAATCATGTCTTGTCCATACCCTGTGATGGCCTCCGCTGCTTTCGGTGGATGGGTATTATAGAGTGTATAATTGGAATTGGTCGGCTCCGAAATTTTGGAAGGCAATTTGAAAGTCAGAAAAATCCGGCGGGAGAATTTCCGGTTCTGCGTCCCAAAAACTTCTGCCAAAATCATGATATCGTATTTAAGATTATAATTAAGAATGTTGCTAAAATCCAACTGTCGAAATAAATTCAGAATCCGCATCCAGTCCGGCTGAAATCGCTGAAATCCTGCTACGACTCCGGCTTCTGATCCGGAGTGTAAACGAGAGGCCATTTCTCCCTTGCGACGTTGCGAGTTCACATAAGTTTCGGCGCGGAATACTGGCAGACAAAGCGCTCTCGTAATGGCGGCTTACAGCTATACAGTCGTATGTTAGGTTTAGTTGCGTTCTGGAATTAATCGTGGTAAATTGAGGCTCAACCAACCATATTCCTTCAGAGGATTACTGAAAACTTAACTGTAGATGGTAATTTATATATGCTTCATACGAAACATAGGTATATGATGTATGGTATAAATGTCACAAAGTATATATAGAACTTGGTTTGCACTTTTGCGAATATCATAAGCTATTGTGACAGTGCTGGATTATATATAATATCATCAGATGGTGGTCGTTGAAATCATTCATTGTGATCGAATGTTTTTGTACTTTTGTCTATAATAGTGTAGTGGGGGCTCAGCTACCAACAACGTGGTAATGCCCAGATATAAAATAAGACGGGGGCAGCATAGACGTAGGCAGTACCAGAAAGAGTGGATACGGTCCAAGCGAGCTAGAATCGCCGATTTGACGGGACGGATCGTTTCATCATCATCAAGTCACTTCAGTACCTACTCCGAAAAGTCCAGTAGCAGTGGTGATGACGTTATACCTGAACCTGCAGTTATGTCGCACCGTTTGCATGATGCATATTCAGAGACACCTTTGTTGAACAAAGTCGGTACCTACTGTGGAAACTCCAGTAGCAGTGGTGATGAATTTATACCTGAACCTGCAGCTATGTCGCACCATCTGCATGATGCATGTTCAGAGACCCCTTTGTTGAACGAATTAAAGTCACCCGAGCTAGAAGTTGTGAATCAGGAATCTGATGATGATGACGATGCTGAACATATGATTGAAACATTCAAGACTGGGCTTGCTCATTGGGTTTCGGTCTGCAATATAACACAGAGCGCAATGGATATGTTGTTACGATTTTTAAGAGCAAATGGATCCTATATGGATTGGAAACAACTTCCTAAAACGGCTAGATGCTTGCAGAAAAGTGCAAGACAAATTGCCCTGAAAGAAATTTCACAAATGCAATATTATTATCTTGGTCTAGCAGTGGAATTAGATAAAATCATGAAAACGTATGCAAAATCTGAAGTCGAAAATATTTTCAACCTTGAATTGTCCATGAATATAGACGGTTTGCCAATCTTTAAGAGCCTTAAGAGTAGTTTATGGCCAATACTGTTTTGCATTGACAACTTGGAACCCCAAAAAGTGTTTCCTGTTGCTTTAGCGTATGGGGGGTCGAAGCCGCAAAACCTTGACTTCATGCAAGATACAATCGATGACCTAAAAATATTATTACGCGATGGTTTCTATTTTGGTAACAAGAAGTACTGTGTTAATTTAAAATGTGTTATTGCAGATGCCCCGGCTTGTGCTATGATAAAACTCGTCAAGCAATTCTCCGGTTATTCATCTTGCGGAAAGTGTACCATTAGGGGTGTTTATGTCGGTAATCGAATGACATTTGCTGATACTGCGAATTGTGAATTGCGGAGTGATCTTTCATTTCGCAATCAAGCTGATGCAGAACATCATATAGGCTTTACTCCTTTTTGCCAACTTCCTATCGACATGATTGCTGTGTTTCCTATAGAATATATGCATGCGGTCTGCCTCGGCGTGATGAAGAGGTTGTTGAAGTGGTGGACCACCAATAAAGGTCCAAGGAGTGTTCGTCTTTCACCCTCACAAATTGCGGTAGTGAACACAAGACTATTAAGCTATAAAAGCTGTGTTCCAAAGGCCTTTGTGCGCAAGCCTCGGTCCCTCTCAGAGCTTGATCGCTTCAAAGCTACTGAGTTTCGAATGTTTCTCTTGTATTTTGGCAAAATTGCGCTAAAAGGAATTTTGAGGGAAGATTTATATCTTCATTTTTTAACGCTCAGTGTCGCAATTTGTATTCTTGTGTCTACTCATGTTACTAATGAATTAGCAGATTTTGCAAACAAGCTTCTCCAATCCTTTGTTCAGAAGAGTAGTGCGCTTTATGGCCAAGAATTTGTTGTGTATAATGTACACAGTTTACTCCATTTATCGAAAGATGCTGTCAGATTTGGCGGCCTTGATCAATTTTCTGCTTTCAAATTTGAAAACTACATGCAATCATTTTTGCGGAAAGTTCGATCTGGTAAAAGTCCATTATGCCAGATAGTAAAACGACACAGTGAAACTGTGCTAATGGAATGTCTGCACTTAGCTGGAAAGGAAAAGAACACACCAATGACAGCAGAAAGACCGAACAATGCATATATCCTTAAAAATATGTCCTGTTTTGAAATTTTGAAAGTTGTGACCAGTGTGGAAGGATATCTTTATGGTCGTGTCTTCTCAAATGCTAAGCCGTTATTCACATTGCCATGCTCGTCGTCAATTATCGGTGCTTTCAAGGTTGAAGCTAAAAAAGGTGTTAATACCCGAGTCCATATCAAGGATTTGGCTTGTCAAGCCATTTTGATGGAGGGTTCTCTTGGTAAAATCACTTTTTTGGCAGTTTCCCATGATTTTCGTTATTGATAATTTCAGTTTCAAAGAACATTCAAGAGGTCTTCACATTAGGTTTCATGGCATCTTATTTTGACTATAATTGTAGCCTGATATTAAAAATTTTTGTCTTTATATTTGCAGATTTCTAGACAACTACTTGTGTTTTTTTGGTTCTGTAGTAGAATGCTGTCTGATAAAGATGAATACCTGATTGTTATATTTCTCGAAGGAAAACAATCAGTTGCTGTGATACATAAAAGCTGGAAAACCACTGTAGATGTGAGTTCATTCAATCCTTTTTAACAGACTTGTATAAACTACCCAATAGTTTGTTGATGGTCAACGATATGACGGTTTTGAGTAGTTGTAGCTCCAGTTGCTGATTTTAAAAACTGATTACGGTACTTCTGGTTCAAGTTGTGCTTTTTGAAAATCCAATAGATTATACAAGTCTGCTCGTTCGTATTTTATGGATTGTAATTTGCATGAAATTGTTTTTATCTATATTCAGGGAGTATTGCATTGCTGGTGGCCGACGAAGAATGAGAATTATAAGGCAAAACACAAGAAGCAACCGAAATATGACACGGGCAATTGGTCTCTGTACAAAATACGTATCAAATGCTCATCCAGTAAGTCAACTCATAATTTGTGAAGGTTTACCATTACTAAGTACCATTAAATTCTCTTGCTTAGCTTGGAGTCTGGAGTTTTTAATTAGGATTGCAGAAAAGTTCTGAGTAGAGTGCTAACGTTATGTCACTACTGTATATAGGTATTGATAACTAATCTATGGATAGATGTACAACACATGACTCACGGTTGAATACGCCAAGGCAAAACCCTAAATCTAGATCTAAAGCAGTCACGAATTCGTGCGGCCCCAACTATACTCTGAAATTCTAAATTTGGCCCTGACACTGAAAAAGGTTGAGAACCACTGAGCTATACAGTTACTTGCGTACAGTATTTCATTAGCAGTTCTACGTTTGCGTGAGCGATACAATATCGTTTTTTCAAATTTGAGTAATTCTTCATCTAGTTTTGCTGTTTAAAAATCCAGTAGTTTAATAAATCTGGAATCTGACCATCTATATTATCCATCTGTTTTAGATGAATGGGACAAGGCCCTTCGTGATATGAGGGCAGTTGCAGACAATAGTAGCTTACCCTCCGCTTCAGATAAGGAGCTACAACGGTCTAACCGGAAACGTCAGCCGCCAAAAAAACTTTTGGATAATTCGACGTCATCTGATGATCAAGGTATAGCCTACACTGATATTCTTCCTAATATGTTATACACAGAAGACAGAAGTGACATATGTATAACTTTCATACTTTGTAGATGATGCTACTCCTTCAAAGAAAAAATGTAATCCAAGTATTCAGACACAAGGCATCCCTATACCAATTCCAAGAGTGCGGTCACCTCCTGATTCTGGCAATGAAACTGTGACAAGCAAGAGTGCTCTTGTCAATGATGCTTCAAATGCAAGTTTGCCATCATTGAGTGAGGAGAGTGTTCAAAAACAGCATGACCCCAACATTGAATGTAGTGGCCAGTTGCAGGGAATCAACCAATGCAGTAAGCTCCTAACACTTTGATTCATTCTCCAATTTAAGAAATAGAGTCGCTCTATTTTCCAGACGATCCTTCATTTGTAAGCAATGTTGAACTGCAAAATTCTGACTGTCAACAACACGGCCTATCACAAAGTAATGGTAAGTTTATAGCATATGATCAATCCAGTATTATTGAATTCAAATAATTTTTTAGCTGCTCCATGTTCTTCATCAACTCCAACATCTGCACACAGTGACCACTCTATTTCTTTGATGCGTAAAGACATCAAAGACATCAAGTTGCAAATGAACATCATGATGGACCTCAGCTCCAAGCAGATGAACCAGATGATGGATCTAATTAAAGGTCACATCATCAACGACTCAAAAAATAAACACAGTACAACAGCCCCAATCTTGCTTGAAGATCTTATTGAAAACCCCTGTCAAACCGTATCTCAGCTGGAACAACTGGAAAAGAACTTGACTGACGGCGATTGCAAGAAGTCTGAACTGGTATGATTTTGTTGATTAGAGCAAACTTAGCCGGACTATCTAACCGAGGGGCGGGCTGGATCCGGCCCGCAAAGGTATTTTGTCCGGCCCGCCGACAGTTTTCTGTCCTACATGATAATGCGGCCCGTGGCCCCAGTTTGCCGAGATTCACCACTACTTACTACGTCATATCTTAGTGACTGTATGTTACTATATACGTATATGCGCAGCGTTGCGAGAGTGGAGCTTACGCGTAAGTTCGTCGAAGCGAGAAGACCTGCATCATCGGCATTTACGATGCAATCAAACCTAATGTGGTCTGTTGTAATCATGATTTTTATCGACTACAGTGGTCAGCAGGCTGATATTTCGTATTTTTGATTCCGTAACCGCCGACTTGTAGCACGGCACACTTCTAGGCTTTTGTAAGGCACCGGTTATTCCAGGGGCGCCAACTCATAATTGGTCGCAGGCCACTTTTCAATTTCGGTAGAGGATGCAGGCCGCATGAATTCAATAACGAGATTAATTAGGCCACACAGTTGAACGCCGTATGAAATCATAATTAGGGATTGCACCATGTGTTGATTGATCAGGGAGAAAAAACATGGCGGCGCCTGCATGACAATGTTATTTTCAAATTCACATTGTCCTCACCATTATCGGCGGGAAATGGATTTGAAGTGACATTGCTGTCGTTGTAATACATTCATTAAATACGATTTATTCCTTGTATATGTGGATAAATGGGCGAATAATGTATCGATTCAGCAATCCGGCCTATATCCGGCCCGCCGACTGGAGAAGTTGCCCACCCCTGATCCAACCTCTCGTCAAGATCAACGTTCCATCAAGTTATTTGATGTCTATGCAGGCGCGTAGCCAGATGGGGGGTTTCGAGGGTATAGTCGTCATTTACGCATGTACTTAACCATAATGAATTGATGCTATATTAGTGAATTCGAAAAATATCGAAACCCTGCCATATTATTTTAAAAAACCCTACTTATTTTTGGCCATTTTGTACTACAGGTATCTGCTTTGAAAGGACTTCACGGTGAACAATTGGCCTCAACGGTCAGAAATATCATGACAAGCATAGCTGTAAAAGATGTGTGGCAATTGTTCAGCCTAAAAGGTCAAAGAAGCAAAAATGGACAAAAAAGAAGTTTTCAAAATTTTACTCTTTACAAGACTATTAAACGTAAGTTGTTACTGATATTACAATAGCGATTTCAAAACCCACGATAACGATGTCTTCGAGAGCATTTTTACAGAGTTAAGGTATTTTGCTTTCCCTTCTGGTGAAAGGTCATCGCAGCTAAATTGCAAATCGTTGCTGACCACACACCCTTATAAGCCCTCGTTTGAAGTCATCTTCTACTGACATTGCCGACATGGCGAAATCACAAGCAAGTGCGTTGATTGCGCAACTCCATGTTGAGTCTGGAATGTTTTGAAATACCAATTTTGACACTATGGGGTGATCACATTCGAGAGAGATTGTTACCGCTGGCGGAGATTCCGATTTGCCGCATTGTTTTGTAATGCCGCCCCTGATCTACTTATATTCTCTTTGAAGGAGCATGTAAAGTGGCTCATCCTACGGCCGAGAGTACAACAATTACAACTAAAGTGGGACGATTTCTAACTGTTATTGGAGCTTGCAAGGTAATTTTGTTTATGAATCTGACGTCTGTGTGACAGCTGCGTTCTTTATCATATTATTTGACAGTAAGTGAATCGTTGCTACCTCCAGGGCCACTACCATTCATCTTCAGAACACTATACCAGTGGTTTCCAAACTTTGACGTGATGTAATTTAAAAAAAATTTATAGTTATTTAATTTTGTCAAAATTGTTGGTCTAGCTTGCATAAATTTTTGATCCTCTCAGATTTAGCGGTGGAACCAATGTCTCCAAAACTTTTGTGCCAATAATCGATCACTCATTTCAAACACCTTTCAATTCACATTTCTACACTGGAAGCAAGTTTATCCTCAACTGGCCGCATTCGTACCGCATGGGGGGCTCAGATTGCTATTGCCTGACCCATGTTCCCTCTAAGCTGCACACGTGAGCAATTACGCCAGGGCCGGCCAACCTTTTCAGCCAAAGGGCCACATTCGATTGACGAAATAGCGCGCGGGCCACTTACCGCGCGAAGCGCGAAAAATTTTTGGAGTTCATAGGTCAATAATATTGTCACTTGACTATATTGCAAGCTGCCGTATATCGCTGGGCGAAGTTTGCGAGGACTGGGCTATTCGGCGCATGGACATATCGATATCGAAAGCGGCGCCCAACATGCGTCAATCTTTCCGGGCCTAGGTTTCATAGTCAACGATCTTACTGCGAGCGCAAACGCAAGGTCCCATATGTTGAACGACACTTTGTCCCGTAATCGCGAATATAGTTAGACTCAATCTGATACCTCAGGCATTCTTCCATTTTCACAAAAAGGGCAACAATATTAAAAACAAGGAATCGAGTGACAACATGTTGCGCTAAGCTTGCAGAAAATTTTTACTTTTGATAAATCTATCGCAAATTATTCTGCTTTATCGTAGTGTACGAAGATATACCAATATGTGACTGGCTGATGGATCTGTCAATGCGTCGGAACTGATATTTTAGTCATCACATCTCAAGTGTTGCGGCCAAACTAATCAAATTTTTGGTTGGCCTTGCAAGTTCACAATCTGTGCAATCCATTTTTGATATTAGAAATTTCGGAAATTACCTCGCGGGCTACTCAAAACCTTCGGGCCACGGGTTGGTCTCAGCGCACAGAAAAAATCTGAAGTGATGTCATTTTTTTAGTCGTTACGTACTACTGTCGAAGGGACCGCGCAGTGAGTTGGTGAGTGTGTGCAGACTCTTCAAAAATTAGAGGGAACATTGGGCTGGCTGTTTCGGTGAACAAGATGCATGGCAAATATGGCTCAATTCCAACTTGTAGAAGTCAAATCATTGAGATACAAAATTAGGGATTTGAAACTTCGCTGGTATATATATTTGGTACATTTTACAGGTAGCTATAGTATCCCATTCACCAAAGAAATGTTGGAAGCTGGCCCAGAACGATAACGATGAGTTATACGATCTTCCAGGGCCGTAACTGTCACACTCCAAACACCCAATTAGGGGTCCTCGACTGGACCCAAAATTACTTTGTTGGTCGTTTGTTGAAGTAGATGTAATCAAATTGAGTATTTTTGTCGTGCTTTGCGCGATTTCTTGTCCCTGTAGGTCTACATTTAAATATGATTAGTAAGATAAAAAGGTGCTTATGTTAGAGAAATATGCAAATCGGCGGTGGCGATTACCACACATTGAAAAGGACTATGACTCTACTCTGTGCTAAGAGATGGGCCTCCAGAACATTTTCAAACAACACACACCACCAAGGTCGTCGTGACTTCCTAAAGACGATTCGGAATCCTTGGATGAATGTGACTTGACATGACCGTCCCACTGTACTCGCAACCAAACACATATAATGACTTTTGCTCTACTGCTAATCAATCGAAGTAATCAATTCATTTATGTTATAGGATGACGATAAAGGAGAAAACAGGAGCAAGACTGTTATCGAGGAGGCTGAAGATTCCGATACCGATAACATGAACTAATGCTAATGCAGAAATATTTGCTGAAGTGATTGCACAGTTCTGTATCAAGGCCCAATTCTTGCTAACGTATTTTCTTCATCCATGTTTTTTTTTGGCGTGTTTTGTTCTGATTTCATACAGAACAGAAAGCCATATACATGATTTTTAAAATTGGTGATTAGTTTTTATTCTGAATCAAGGCCTACCTCTTGCTGCCTACTTCTTGCTAACATATGTTATGTCACGTCACGAACTGTTATTTTACCTTCATTCTTCATCCATTCTCATTCCAATTTTCCGTCGAGGTCTAGTCATGTGCATTTTTTTTATTTTGAACTGGTATAATACAGAACAAAAAGCCATAAACATGATTTTTAAAATTGGCGATTAGTTTTCATTCTGTATCAAGGCGTACCTCTTGCTGCCTACTTCTTGCTAACATATGTTATGTCACGTCACGAACTGTTATTTTACCTTCATTCTTCATCCATTCTCATTCCAATTTTCCGTCGAGGTCTAGTCATGTGCATTTTTTTTATTTTGAACTGGTATAATACAGAACAAAAAGCCATAAACATGATTTTTAAAATTATCGATTAGTTTTCATTCTGAATGAAGGTACCTCTTGCTGCCTACTTCTTGCTAACGTATGTTGTGTCACGGACTGTTATTTTACCTTGATTCTTCATCCATTTTTATTCCAATTTTCCGTCGAGGTCTAGTCCAGTGCATTTTTTTTTATTTTGAACTGGTATAATACAGAACAAAAAGCCATACATGATTTGTAAAACTGGCGATTCGTATTCGTTCATATGTGAAGTGCAGCATATAGCAGGTTTAAACAACCAGGGTTCAGGGTCACACAGGGTCGAGTTCTACAAAAAATCTCTTCTAGGATATCTTTGAGGATGTTTATCAGGATGTCTTTGAGGATGTTTATCAGGATGTCTTTGAGGATGTTTATCAGGATGTCTTTGAAGATGTTTATCGGGATATCTTTGAGGATGTCCATCAGAATGTCTTTGAGGATGTCCTACAGGACATCTTATATATATCCATTTCTGTCGACAAATGTATATATTTTGCAGTTCATTGAAGGACATCTTTTGAACTCATGGAAGATGTTTAAAAAATATCTTTAATAAGTTTTGTGTTTGCTGGGATTACGAAATTAGGTTATTGATTGCCGAACGCTCGGCATTCATTGCTGGATTGAGCAGTAACACGGCGCAACAATTCTGGAACACGAAATACAGACAAGAAGTATGATTACAAACGCATGCGTCCAATCAATAATTATCCCTTGCCGCCAACACAACAACAATGGGTTTTTACTTCGTATTGAGTAGCTCCATCGCAACGCCGTCAACGAGGTCGCTTCGATTGTATATGATTAGTGATTGCTAGGGCGTTTTTTTTTACATGTCAAAATTTGTCAAAATCTTGTCAAAATTGTAGCGTTAGGTCAAAATTTGCCAAAATTGTCATTGAGTCAAATTTTTTTCGACGTCTGCATTTCGTTTGTATCGTAGATTTTGCACTGTCGATGAACATATCATTTGATATTTCACAGCTTTTGGCCTACTTTATAGGCCTGCCGTTGTAAACGGCTAATTGTCTGCTCATTGTGAATCATAATCGGTCAAATAAAACAAATATGTGGACATGGTATTATGGCAATATCCTAACTGAAGAAAGACTTCTTGGGCATTGCATCATTCTCATATCAAGAAGCGCATGATGAAAAACTGTGATGAAGACCACATTGTCAGAATGAAGCAGCATGGTGTGTCACCAGCAGTGTACGCACAACTTGAGTGTTGTCAGCCGGCAACTGCTGCTGTTAAACTTCCTTGGCAAGTTTCTTAGTAAGGACATGCACTTTCTACCCAAGAAGGTAGGAAAGTATCTCTCGTTGAACTACAATTTTTTTTCAATTATTTCTACCATAATACGTCTTGTAACCACCAAAATTCTTCATAGGGCCAGATTTCGAAAAACTATTGTTTTTTACATTAAAAAAGTTGCCTGTTTCTAAGCCAGAAACGCTTTTCCAGGCCAAACTACTTCGTTAGGACAGCCAAATCCAACCAGAAATGAAGAGAAGTGGTACAATTTTAACATCATGTGGGAAAACACCTAATTTGCATATGTTAGGTCAAAATTCAGTTTGTTTAGGTCAAAAAAATCAAAATTTGGATTTTTTGGGTCAAAAATTTTCATTTTTTAGGTAAAAAACCACCCTAGTGATTACTAATCACGGATTACACTTTATTGGCGCGTTTTAAGCACTATAGTTCGTCGTCGCCGACGAAGCTGAGCATTCAATTATTCACGCACGTATCGGTTAATGGTAAATGGTTGGCATTTTAAGCGATATCACGGACTCGCTAATGGAAAGCGAAGACGGCGGGCGTTCAAGCATTTTGCATGAGGTGGCCGCCACCCAATAATTGTGTCATGGGGTGGCAGCGCCACCCCGCCACCCCGTAACTCGGCGCCTATGGATGAAAATATTCGTGTTAATTTCAATTAGACTATATTACTTCAATGATACACTGAATTTGATATCAAAATTGTCCGAGTTTTACATCTCTATCCCGTCCTGTTTAGAAACCCAGACATTGATTTACGCGGGACTTGGTGTTACACGACAGACAACGATACGCGGTGGGAGTATTGTAACATCACAAAATGTCGTGAGTATCTCCGACAACGCGCTTCTTTGCATGAGACACTGTCAAGTTTCTATTCAACAGCGGACGATTCTCTGGTGATATGGACGAGCTACAACGTTTCCTCGCAAAGCAGCCATTTGCTGAAACTGCACGTAAGCGACAGCTGACTGCAAATGGCCGTTTTTACATGGCAACGCAGCGTCCACGATCTCGCCAGCTGCCACAATTTTACAAGTGGATAATACGACTTGTCTAAATATACTATAATTAGAGCTAAATGTCCGTAATCTAATTCAAATCTAATTTGTGGAATGTTTCTTTGGTCTAATTTAGATTCTAATCTAATTTCGGGTTTTCCCGAGAGGGTAGGAGAACTGTATCGTACGAATGGAGCCAAACCTGCTGTACCGACATTCTCTATTCTCATGCTCATGATAATCCACTTTAATTCGATATGAACTGAAGTTGATTTTTGTTGTATTTCTTTCTAATTCGGAATCGAATTCAACTTCGAAGTTTTTGCGAATTCGGTCATTCTAATCCTCATCTAATTTGAAAAAACTCTGTATAGCTGTAACTCTAGTTTGAATCTAATTTCTAATCATCCAGAAAATGCTACATGAGACTGCATCGTGTGAGACGAGCCAAGCTGTACAGACATTTGCTATCCTCGTATGCGTGCGAGAACAAACTATAATTTGATATGAACTGCTACTTCTAATCTAAAATGAAAAAGAAACTGTGTAGCTATAATTCTAATTCTAATCCAATTTCGAGAAAAACAGTGTGTAGCTATAATTCTAACTTTAGTGCTTTTTAAAAAGAAAACCGTGCAACTGTAGAGCTATGATTCTGATTCTAATCTAATTTCGAAAAAAATGTGTAGCTATCATTGTAACTTTAATCTAATTTGAAATGAAAACTGTGCACTGTGCAGCTATAATTCTGATTCGAATGTAATTTGGAAAAACTGGAAGTTTTCTAGTTCTCCAACTGTGCCTGCTGCTGGAGTTATTGTCATTGGTTATCAAAATACAGTTATCGTTGGTACTCAAGCGGAAGCAAAAATTGGGTCGTAAATTCCTACCCAAGTACAATTAAAAGAGTGATTTCCAAGTAAGTAGGAAAGTAATTATTCTAGGTTCAAGTAGGAGAAAAGTGGAGTCGTAAACCTATACTCTCAAGTACAAGGAGTAAGTTAAATTCAAATATGAATTTTGATACAAATTTCGACTAATGACAAAAATCGAATTGCTCCTCATGGTATAGCAAGCACATGCAAAGTAACCGACTGAAATTCTTGATTTTTCACTGAATTAGGTTTTTACCAACATTTCAGGCTGACCCCGAAGTCGTGCGAAAAGAGACGGACGTCAACGGATCGTTCAGCGTGTCGGTTATGACGTCATCAAACCAGCCCATGACAGAATACTGGGCGTTGGCCGCGAATTACCGAAAGAAAGTTTTATATTTCACCGATTACAAGTGAGGCGCTCTTAGGCTCGTGACTCGTGAGGTTATAGGCGTTCGATCATTAAGTTAGGTTAAGTTAGCTTGGTTATCGAAGGGTGATATTAGATTAAGTTTATCTCATGGTCGGGGTTGGTGGTGAATTTGTGTAGGCCGCATTTACAATTATTATACATTGGGAGGTACGGAGCTGCAAAATACATGTTATTATAGATATTCATATTTAAAATATATTAAGGGTGAATTTGTGGGCACTTCTTCGTTATTCCCCACACATCCAGAAGTGATCACCATGAAACCAATAAATGATTCCCATGAACATGTGAAATTTTATAGACGTCAAAATGAATTGTTTTTCGCGTTGGGGTGGGATAGACGGATATTAGGGTTGAGGAGAGGGGAGATATTAGGGTTGGGGGATGTTAGGGTTAGGGGAGGTGGGATATTAGGGTTAGGGGAGGTGGAATATTAGGGTTAGGGGAGGTGGGATATTAGGGTTGGGGGAGGTGGGATATTAGGGTTAGGGTTAGGGGAGGTGGAATATTAGGGTTAGTGGAGGTGGGATATTAGGGTTAGGGGTTAGGGGAGGTGGGATATTAGGGTTGGGGGAGGTGGGATATTAGGGTTGGGGGAGGTGGGATATTAGGGTTAGGGGAGGTGGGATATTAGGGTTAGGGAACGTGAATATTAGGGTTGAGGGTGATGTTAGGGGAGGCGGGATTTAGGGTTGGAGAGAGGGGGATGTTAGGGTTGGGGAGAGGGGTGATATTAGGGTTGGAGAAGAGGGTTAGGGACATGATATCCCACCTCCCCTAACCCTAATATTCCACCTCCCCTAACCCTAATATCCCACCTCCCCTAACCCTCCTAGCCCTAACATCCCCCTCTCCCCCAACCCTAATATCTCCCCTCTCCTCAACCCTAATATCCCCCTCACGTAACCCTAATATCCCCCTCTCCCCCAACCCTAATATCTCCCCTCTCCTCAACCCTAATATCCGTCTATCCCACCCCAACGCGAAAAACAATTCATTTTGACGTTCATAAATTTTTCTGTTTATGTTCATGGGGAAACATTTATTGGTGTCATGGGGATCATTTTTTCGATGTGTGGGGAATAACGAAGAAGTGCCAATTTGTGTGGGCCGCATTTAGATTTAGGAAACTTTGGGAGTACTGAGGCTTAATAAACCTTATAATATATATATATTCACATCGGAAATATATTTGAAATATATTAGGGATGAATTTGTGTGGGCCGTAGTTCGATTTAATATACTATTTAGAGTGCAGGAGATTAATATTCATTTTAAATACATATTCACATTCAAAATTTATTAAAATAGATTAGGGGTGAATTTGTGTAGACCACATTTAGATTTAAAATACCTTTTCAGGTACATTACTTTAATAACATTTGATTATATATTTGCAATATATTAAAATAGATTAGGGGAGTACGGAGGTTTAATAAACCTTACAATATATATATTCACATTGGAAATATATATGGAATATATTAGGGGTGAATTTGTGTTGGCCCTAGTTAGAGTTAAATTACTTCTTAGGGTGCAGAAGATTGATATTATCTTTTAATATATACATAAATTTATAAAATATATTAGGGGTGAATTCGTGTAGACCACATATAAATTTAAAATACTTTTAAGGGTACAGAACTTTAATATACATTTTATTATGTATTTAAAATATATTAGGGGTGAATTTGTCTGGGCCGCATTTTCATTTAAGATACTTTTGCGAGTACGGGGGTTTAATATACATTTTATTATAATCAAAATCATATATTCATATTTAAAATATAATAAAACCAGAACATTTTCTAGCTGAAAATCGTCTGCGAAAGGGAAATTTAAAAAAATTAGTGTGACCATGACCACATGACATAGGCCTACAAATAATTATGAAGTCATAAAAACAAATAAGGCTGAGTTTAGCTGAGTTTATTGTTGGTAATGTTATCCGTTCAAAGACACCGCAAGATTGCGATACAATGAAAAGATAAGAAGGTGTCGACTGTCGAGACGTATTGGACTGTTTATCCGACAAACCTACAAACGATGTATGTTCAGAGTTACCTCATGGCCTGCTATGAACCGTTATTCTCTGGTCATAGGAATCTGACAGCATAGTTTAACAGAGGTGTACTTTCTGCAGAAGAAAGACCCACTTTGAGCGAGTATTCAGTTGTTTTGTGACAGGTCCGAGTACTTTGGAGTTTGGGACATGGAGAAAAGGACTGTGACGAAATACTTGGAAGGAATGGCGCGTGGAATCGAATTCATCGCGTTCGACTGGATAACGAACAATTTGTATTGGAGCGATTCTTACATGAAGTGGGTGATGGCCGCTGACAGCACGTTGACTCACTACACCCCTGTATACCGGACTGCACCGGATCCGGCTTACGGAATCGCGATACATTCAACCAAAAGGTTTGAGAGTTTGGTTCAATCTCGCAAGTTCAGAGCAGACTTGCACAAACTATTATTGTATTCTTAGAATTAGAAACTCGCAACTAGAACTAGAACTAGAGCTAGAAGTAGAACTATTCGGTTTTCGAAACTCGCAACTAGATCTAAAACTAGAATCTCTCACCTTTCAAATCTCGCAACTATAGAAATAGAACTAGTCACTTCTCAAAACTCGCAACTCGAACTCGAAATAGAAGTCCAGAACCACTTACTTTTCAAAAGTCGCAACTAGAACTACTTACTTTTCAAAACTAGCAATTAGAGCTAGAACTATAACTACAAATACAACTACTCACTTTTCAAATCTCGCAACTCGAACTATTCACTTTCCAAAACTAGCAACTACAATTATAACTAGAACTACTCACTTTTCAAATCTCGCAACTGTAGAGCTAGAACTAATGACTTTTCATAAGTCGCAACTGGAACTAGAACTGGAACCATTCATTTTTTTAAATCCGCAACTAGAAGTAGAACTATACTCAGTTTTCAAAACTCGCGACTAGAACTGGAACGAGAACTATAACGACCTTTAGAAATCCGCAACTATAACGAACTAAACAACAACTAACTAATAACTGATGATACGCATCACTGAAAGGCAAATATCGGAAATAGAATCGGCATTTCAAAAGGAAGAGATTTAGAGTTTGAAATGGAAGGACTGCTAGTAGCGAAGACTCTGAGCTGTCAATCTCTGCAAGAACATCACGTAACAGAACACCGGTTTCACGATTCACGCCAAACAATGACATGTTTTTTATAGTTGTTCGGCAACTAAATTACTTCTAAATTCCGCAACTATAACTATAGAAACTACAGAACTACTAAAAACAGTAGCTAGTTGACCGTCAACCAACAAGATTGGTAGTTTGTTCAATCTCTCAAGTTCAGACTGTTCGCAAATCTTTCTACAGGTTCCTATTTTTCTCCACACACAAACATCTAGGATCGAAAATCATCAGAACCGATCTGTCTGGTGCCGGCGCGAAGACGATGTTTTCATTTCCGGAGGTTTTCGACGTTTCTGGGATGGCGGTCGACTACACGGACGACAGGTTACGTTTCGGATATGTCACATTACTTCTGTATAACTTACCTCTCTAACGCTATTTATTGGTTTCACAAAAATATTATCCCGAATGTGAAATTGTGACAGGAATAGCGAAAAAATAACATGTGTGTTACAGTGCCTAAATATACTGTTGCACCTTTTCGTAGCGTTATCAGTCATTTTGCGTTACTAACGAAGATGCTTCTTGCAATTTCAAAATTTACGGATATACCACTTTTGACTAGCAATCAGGTTGTAACCAAGTCACTTTAATAGTTTTCTCTCGAGTCAAGTCGAGTCATATTCAATTCACCACCGAGTCAAGTTCAAGTCGGAGTCAGGTTGCACAGGTTCGAGTCCGAGTCATTGTGTTCACTCTTTATTTTCGAGTTCAATCCTGTTCTACTTACTTTTACATAACTCTGGGTGCTATTGAATGCTTCGCTTTGATAAATTAGTAATTTCCATCACTTTACACAATTTCTGGCCGTAGTATTGATAGACGAAAAAGCAATAATGTGGTACATTACTCTTCTTCGAAGTTACGACGAGATACTCAATTCCTATGACTTGGCCGAGTTTGCGCAATGACTCGAATACAAGCCGAGTCATTACGCAAATTGCCTCAAGTCGAGTCGAGTCATTTTTCGTGTTTTAAAATATGATTCGAGTCAAGTCAAGTCACCAAAAAAGACCCTGGAATCAAGTCATTACAGCCCTGTTGGATTCGAATTGTCTTTAGCAACAAATCGTGACAAATCTGTGATTTTTTCTCTATGGGCGGCCACTTTCTCCCAGTCTTCAATCAGTAAATGTGTTCATCACGTTTGTAGACTTTATTGGACCGACTATACTGGATACGGCGGCGTTATAATGAGCTCGCGACTAGACGGCAGTCACAAGAAAAAACAGAACTCCAGAGGCGGGACGATATTTTGGGGAGTAGCCCCGTACTCGGTAAACTTGAACTTTGATATCAAATTATTTCACAGATTTCATAAATATATCATTTCTCCAGGATTACATTTACGTGAGCGACGTGAATAAACGATTCGGGATTACGGGCGATCTTCATCACACGATTTGGATCTTGGGCAAAGATTCCAAGCAGCAAATCTACAGCTATAAGTTGGGAGGGAAGCCGCGAGGTGTCGCTGTTTACAGTCACAACGAAGAATATTCAATCGACGAATGTGAGAAGAGTTGGACAGCTTCCCCAAATTGCATTAGAGCGATTTTCATTTCTTGCAGCCTCAAAAATGGGAGGATGCGATGCTGAGAGCGATTGCCATCACATTTGTCTGCCTCGAATCAACGCGACTAGAGTGTGCAGTTGTTCGTTGGGCTACCACCTGGACACAGACACGAACAAATGTCTGCCAGGTGAGCGTGAGAACTTTCACCTTTTCCAAATCTGATTTGACTTAGAATTACAATCGCACATATATCTACACTATTTTTTTCTTCAAATTGGATTAGAATCAAAATTACTGAACTCGAAAAAACCTGGAAATTGAATTCAACTGGATATAAAACAAAAATATGTTTCAAACTAGCCAACCAAACTGCTCCATCACAGCGAACTTATGGCCTTTCACCAGAATCTTCCATCTTCATGAAACCTATCACAAGTGCTGAGGTCATAACTGTTATTGCATCACTAGAAAACAAAAAGTCTCAAGGTTATGATATGCTACCAAATTATATTGTTAAATTAATTGGCACTCAACTTAGTGATAGTTTGGTTACTCTCTATAACCACTCATTAAATCTAGGAATCTTCCCAAACTATCTCAAAATAGCTAGAGTCATTCCCATATTCAAAAATGGTGACAGAGACATTATCTAAAACTACCGGCCAATATCTATCCTGTCGCCCTTTGCAATTATCTTTGAAAAACTATTATTTCAAAGACTAAATGATTTCTTATGCCACAAAAAATTGTTAAATCAATGCCAATTCGGATTTCGACAGAATCATACTACCTCTCAAGCTGTTATTCATATGACCTCGAAACTATATGATATACTGTGTGCGAAGCAAACTGGATGTGGAGTATTTCTCGACCTGAAAAAGGCTTTTGACACTGTTGATCATACTATCTTAATAAAAAAACTTGAGTATTACGGTGTTCGTGGAATTGCAAAAAAACTTTTCAGTTCCTACCTGAGAAATCGATCCCAATTTGTTGAAATCAATTCAATCAAGTCATTGGAACTACCAGTAACTACAGGTGTTCCACAAGGCTCTGTGTTGGGGCCACTATTATTCATCATATTTATAAATGATATTGTCTACTCCTCCCCAGGAAATATCACTCTCTTTGCAGATGATACTAGTATTGTCACATCTGGATTTGACTATGCATCTGCCATTAACAATACTAACTCTGAATTAGCCTCCGTTAGCAATTGGGTGTCTTCGAATAAATTACATATCAATCCCCTCAAAACCAAAATTCTAGTATTTGACTCTAAAGGATCTCTCAACAATGCGATCGCAGAATTCAAACTAAAGGACTCTTTGATTAAAACCAGTCAATCTGTCAAGTATCTAGGTATTATTATTGATGATAATCTAGTATGGGACCATCACATCAACTACATAGCGAGCAAAATATCTCGTGGCATCGGTGCACTCTATCGCCTGAAGAAGCTGGTTCCAATATCACTTCTCCTACCTGTTTATCATGCGCTCGTCCACTGCCATCTTACATATGGAATAACAGTGTGGGGCTGCTCTTACAAGAAGCATATCAACAAGCTCCAGGTATTACAAAACAAAGCCATTAGGATTATATCTAATATACCTGCACGTAGCAGTGTCAGTCCTGAATTTAGAAAATTGGGCATTCTCAAGGTCTCGGATTTGTATGAATTTGAAATTGTAAAAATCATGAAACAATATAATGAAAGAACACTACCTGAATATTTCGACAACTTTTTTCAATGCCCCAATTCAATTCACCATTATAACACAAGATTCTCACAGAATCAGTCCCTATTTGTTAAATTGAATTCATCAAGACTGTCAAGAAATTCCCTATCTTATATAGGTGTGAAATTTTGGAACAATGTACCAACTTTCTACCGTACTCTTCCTTATCATACATTTAAAGCTCGCTATTGCAAATTTATATTATCCAAGTACTAAGAACATATCTCATGACCACAGTGATGTTGTTTGTTGTTTTGATTCATTTAATATGCTACAATAATATTACCACTGTGTACATGGGTCAAATTGTTATTTTCTGATCACACTGTTAACTGTGGTAACCGTCCTTCACTAGTGTTGCTGTCTTTTATTTACTTTTGTTTATTTCGTTACTCTTTGCGGTGCTACTCTGAGAGAAGAAATTGATCCATATTATAAATAATACTGCCAATATGCTTGGGTGACTCCGGCCTAGAAGACTTCGGTCATATCGGGTCTCCCAGTCTATACCATGTAAATTATAGTTAGGAAAATTTTAAAAATGTATACTATTGGACGTGAATGTTTGTGGACATTGCCTTTACTATATTTCATGGTTGACGAATAAAAGAACTCTCTCTCTCTCTCTCTCAATTCATGCCAAATTTCAGTTCATTCTAAGAAGCATGCGAACGCCGAGTAAACCAGGCTTGACTCGTTTCGCACTATGCAGTTCCCTTGCAGCAATTTCAGGAAAATCAAAAATTGAACTTGTTATGAAAATTTAGGCATAGAAACAGTTCACAAACTATAGATCATCTACCGACAGAGTTGGTGAAGGACAACTACATGCTGGTGACGGACGCCGGTCAAGGAAGAATGTTCCAGATTCCGTTCGCCAGCGGATCTGACAAATACAGCATCGTTCCAATCGGTAAGAGAGACTGATAGATCCTGTATATATCAGGGGTTTTCAAACTGGGGTGCTTTAGGTAAATTACGAGGGTATGCGAGCAACTTCCATCTTTCGGCCACGATCATACAGTTTACGTCAGTGGCTCACAACCGCCGTTCCGTCAGGTATAATAAAATCGTATTCCATAATTTCAAGATGCAAGATGTTGAAGGCTTGTCCATTGATTTTGATAATATAAATAAAACTGACTCAGAACTTCGTGGGGTGACATATCGCCTGGAAATATGTTCGACTTGAAGTTCAAGCCGTCTCCAATGACGACATGTGAGTGACAAGTACGATCTGACTGGCTAAAACGTGCAGTTTGCGCAATTATTTATTTTGTCGATTACCAGGCGCCGTTGTGGCCAGGTGATTTCGTGCGACGCATTGTATTCGTAGTACGTCTGGTGGTATAGTGAGCTAGAGGTATAGCATGGCAAGGTGCTTGGTCTGACTCCGAAACTACTGTTCTCTCGAGATAGTTGAAGAGAAGAATATTATTAGAGTTGGCATAGTCGCATCCACGGCCTTCGGCGCGAAAGACTGTAATCAACTATCGGCGGTAGCATGTCTGTCTGGGCAAGGCATTTTTTCATGGCCTAATTTGCCAAGAAATTCTTCATGATAATTTTTTTTTTGCAGTTCGACCATGGTCATGTTTTAGTTGGCCACAGTTAGACCTAGCATTATCGTCTCCAACTTTAAAAATATATTTTACAGTCAGACAGTCATTCATTCAATTTGAATTCAGCCGACGTTATACATTCACTTGTAAATAGAAAGAATACGCAGTGTAAATAGTTTGAGAACCCGTGCGTTACAGATAATTCGATTTCCTTCCACAATTCTGATTTCAGGCGCCAAATGGAAGGCAGAAACTGTTGCTGTGGACCAAAGCCAGCAATATTTGTATTGGTCTGATAAAACAGATTCCTCCGTGAGTCGCTCGTCGGTAGACGGCAGCAGATACGCCAAAGTAGCTTCTTCATACGGTAGCGCTATACTGAAAGTTTTTCGATGTTCAAGTGCCAATAATTTTGTTCTTTTTTAGCTAACAGTATCATCGTGGACCCGCACACAGGGCAACTGTTTTACTCAGACAACGAGCGAGACTCGATCATGATATCGAGAGGCGACGGCTCGGCTTCGAAAACCATCGTAAAACCGGATCCGGACGTCAGCAGCACGTCGAATATTCGGATGATCGCGCAAGATATCAAATACAAGTTAGTTTTGCTTTGGTCAGCGTGACTTAGAATGACTACGGGACACGATTAGCGCTACTACACGACTTAAATCATTAGAATTAATACTCGATTCAAATTCTAGTACTAGAAACATTGTACACAGTCCAAGTGACGACCACCCTAAAATATTCAATGATTTAGACGCATCTACTGGACTGACACGTACTCTAAAGTGGGCGAGGGCAAAGTGATGAGATGCAGATACGACGGGGCGCAGAAAGAGACGGTCTTCGACAAATTAGACTGGCCCCACGCTATTTTCATCGACTACAAAAGTAGGGCAACTATATTTTCTCTGCATCTAACTCTAAATCTCAAACCTGAATTCAGCGGATCGCTTGTACGTGGTGGAAGCGAAACAAGCTGTCGTTTATGAAGTGACACTGCCCTCGCAATCGGTCATTAGCAACACGTCTATCGTCGGAAACACTCGAAATATCTTCAACTTGTCGAGTCATATTGGAAGGAAAACTTCTATAACAGAGTGAGTAAATTCGATAAAAATATGTTGTTGAGTGATGTATTCATACAGCGGGGTTCCCAACTACTGCAAGACTTTTGGTCCCACATTTTTTGTGTAACAGCCTCAAATTGATGGAGTATAATGCGAAATTACTGTTTCCTTTCAAAATATTCCCGTATATATAAGAAATGAGTTCTAGCAGTTCAACTACGACTAGAAAAATCGTCTGATAGAAGAGCTTCAAATAGGCTCACTTCCCTGTGCATTTGCCAATTAGCAACAACTGTCAGCAGTTTCGCTTACAGAACTTCAAATGTGTTGAATTCTAACAGCAGACACGCCACAACTACCAAGTGTGAGCTGGTTTATTATCAATCAGGAACGCGAGTGCGGGAGTGCCTCACACGGCAGCAAAAAACTAGGAAACACGGTATCAGAATAGCTCGTGCACATTAACGAAAAAGGGCAACACTAAAGGTTGCTGTCTAGCACAATCAATTAATCATTAATCGTTTACATTACAAGAAAATGAATGTTTGCTAATTTTAAAAACAATTTTAGTCAATTCATGGACTTGGATTTGGATGTGATACAAAATAAATTCAAAATTTTGATTGGGAAATATTTAATCCGCCGAGCTGTGAGAGTTAGTCGAAAAGCTTAGTGAACAAATCAACAATATCAAGTCAATGTTTCGTATCATTCTGAAGTTCTGTAGCACAAAAAAGTTTGTTTAGATACCTCATACATCCTAAACACAGCCCTAACCTAATGTCTGTGTTGCAATATATCAACTTTATTTAATATTGTCTATATAAGCAGCTGCATGCAGTGTTAAAACACAAATAATCAATATATTCTTTGAAGCTTGAAGATCCACGAGGAGTTCGCGTACATTTTGAACAACAAGCTGGACGGATTGAAGAGGTTTAGTCTGAAGCAAGGAATCTCATCGATGGCCAGCTTTGGACCTTCCGATTTCTTTCGTATCACAACGCTGTCGGTGTTCAACGAAACTTTTTATTCGACTTACATCAGTGAGTGCATCCATAAGAGTGGGGTGCGCGGAAATATCGAGTATATGTGTTGCTTGAGATTATTCACACTATGCGATATCATATCATTGATTGTTATTGCCAAAAATGAACTTCATAAGTTGGTACTGCAAATCTATTCATTCTGTAACTCAGGGGTGTCAAAACATGCGACCCGCCAGACGATTTAATCCGGCCCTTGCAGCAATTATGAGTGAATGCAGGACTGCTGATATTATCAAGTAGATTTCTAACAAGAGTCGGTAACATTTAGATGAAATTCAGAGTATGCAAAAATACACACCCAGTTCGTAGTTTTTCGATAAATGGATAAAGAAGTTGTTTTTCATCTGGCCGAAACACCGGTGAATAAACCTTCGTATCCAGTATATGCTATATGAATAATACAATAGCAGCGCAAAGACTATAATCCAAATATCTGAGGACGCACTGCATACTGGAATCATTTTACTGGTCCGGCCCGCAAGCGATCAAAAGCTTTGAATCCGACCCAGGTGAATTTGACACCCCTGCTTGACAACTTGTTGTTGATTTAAATTAACCACTTCTAGTCACCCCCTTCCAGAGCCTGTGAAGAATCCGTGCGAGAAATCCTTGTGTCGCGAGATGTGCGTCGCTCTGAGCGATTCCGAGAGCGCGTGTCTCTGCCAAGACCGAAAAATGGATCTAGGATTCGAGTGCGTGGAAGATTCCACTTTGGACACTGGTTTGTGCTGTTTCTGAATTTAAAACAAAAAATTAGTGTTAAATTCAAAATGGTTGAATTCAATTTATGGTGTTTAATTGAAATTATGTAAGTAATTTACTACATCCTTGTGAATAAATTTTTGCATTTCTGTATTTTCAGACACTCTACCTCCCGAGCCTCTGAACTGTCCGGGAAACTCCGAGATCACCCTTCCGACTTGCTCAGACTCCGTGCTCTACTCATGGAATGAACCTTCCTGGCGTGACGATACAACAGCCCCTGAAAATCTTACTCTAACTTCAACTTTTAGCCCGCCTTCAAAATTAGGGGCCGGCCAATCGGAAATCACGCACAGCGCCCAGGACGAGGCAGGAAACGTCGGATACTGCAGATTCACAGTAACAGTCAGAGGTATGACGTCACCAGGCTTTTATTGTTGACTCCTAATTTTTATTACTTATTCTTAAGTATTTTTATTTGTATTTTCTTATTGCTTACCCGATGAAAGTGACTTCAAAAATATATCTTTATTCGTCAGACAATCAATGTCCGCCAGTTCCGAACGCCAGAGCGAACATGAAACGTTTAGAGCCCACCTGCGGAAACAGAGAAGGCTCGCATTTCAACGTCACGTGTTCTGACCCTGGTCAAGTGATCTGGGTTCCCATTTTCACTGCTGGCGAGCGTCAAATCGACTCTTATCAAGTTACTTGCAGTCAGGCTGGAGTCTGGGTTTCCGCTCCGGGGATATTCTTCTCTGTTTGCAAACCACCGGGTACATTTTTTACATCAATATATTTGATGTAGGCTATATGCATAAAGAATATTGCAAAATTTATAAATCTAAACGGGTGTCTATCGCGTATTGCCTTTATTGAGACAATTATAAATTCTGACGCATAAGCAGAGGTTGTTAGTAACGAAGTACTTCTACTTTTTTGAAGTACTCAAGTAGTTTCCCCTACTTCTGGTACTTATCAAGTAGATCTTATTTTTGCTACTTCTACTCCGTAATATTTTGTGATATACTTACTTACTGTTCGCTATTTTCAGTTTGTCAAGTAGAAGTAGTTTAATCCTCCAATCGGGTAGATAGCCTGAGGAATTTCGGGGCTGCTTTCACGGAGCATCAGCATTTAATTTCATAAAAGTTGGGTAGAGCCCAGAATTTTCGTCGCGCTTCGCGCTCAGCGGATACGGAGTAACCAGTATGATTTCACGAAAGTATCAGTGAATATAATCTGGGTAGCGGGTTGGCGTGGCCCCTTTCACACCACATTGTCGTCCTTTGCCCATATGGAATATTTCACCAGAGTATATATGACTCATCATGACGTTTGAAACTGACGTTTAACAATCTAGTATTTCCTTATCATATCGTAATCTAGCAGTCCATGGCGTGTCCTAATCTGGTAAAGTGAACTCTGAGTTTTTTAATTTTAGAGCTGTTTTAGCACACCACCTCTGAGATTTTCTGTTTTTAGACATGAAATACATATTCCGCTTTTAGAAGTAGTATTTATATTTCACTTTCAATTCCCAGTATCATATACTTTGAGCTAATTAATATCAGTTCTTTTGTCTCGATATGTTGAAGTATAAAAGCAAGTGTATTAAATGCCTTTAATTTCCGGAAATAAAGCTGCACAATATGGCATTTTTACGATCCACCATATTTTTATTCACGTTTACTAATTGCGTTAAGTGTTCACACCGTACCCTATACAACTTCTCCGTATTGCTCTTCGACTAAACCATGAGCCTTATAATATAGGAGAGGGCGCCATACCAAGATATTTTCTAGAACTGGCTGTTCGATTAAACGGAGGATTAGTATCGCATTTCTATTTCAATACTATCATATTCATTCCATGATGCAGATGAATGTTTATGCTTTCGAAAATTGATTACCTCCTGGTATGCATCAATATGAATCAAGCTAGGCATACCTTTCGCATAGCTCTAACTACACCTTTTGACAATCCATGCGAATGAATTACGATCGTTTTCATAACTACTTACTTGAGTAGATTTGAAGTCAGTAAATTCTACTTCTACGTCAAGTAGTTTTAGGTTGCTTATGGAAAAATTACTTCTACTCGTACTTGAGTAGATTTTTTCGTCGCTACTTCTACTTCTACTTGAGTAGCTTTCTCGACTACTTTGACCACCTCTGCGCATAAGTGCATTTCAAGAAAAACGCTTACATAAATACGAGGGTATAACCCCGTAGCTGTTCTTATCACTCTTTTCCGCGCCAAGAACGCGTTGCCATCAAAGTCCTGTCGAATGTAATCCACTTTTTATTAATATGTCCCACGCGCAACTCGGCAATCAAATCATTTATTAGTTAGGTTCAGAATTGAACTGGTTGATCCCAATATTTCCCCCTTAAATATCCCATAAACCTTTCATAGATGTTCATGTCATGAAACTATAGTATACCCAAGCGTTCAAAAATGCACAAGTAACTTTCCAGAATAGCCCGAAAAAGTTTTTGTATTTTTCGAATAACTTTCAGTAAATGGTAAGCTCGAGAATTGAAAGGTTTCTGGGACTGTAATGGGGTGTCTAAATACATATAATATCAAGCTCAGGAATGAAAATGGATGATCCAAATTTTTTTTTCAGTAGTTCGAAAGACGTTTTCGAAATTATCAAATAACATTCAGTGAACAGTCAGCTGGAATGGAAACGTTTTTTGTGGGACTATTCTGGAATATCTATTTTCATAAAATATCAAGCTCGGGAATAAAAATGGATAACCTGGAAAATATTCCAGTACGCTCCAGAAGAGCCCCAGACATATTTTGATATCTAGCGAATGACTTTCAGTTTTCCAGTTCACAGTCAGCTTGACAATGAAAATGGAAACCTCGATTCTGTTTCAGTGTCAACCCAAAGCCCTACCGCGACAACTGTATCAGCAGATTCGAATTGGACTCAAACGATTCGATTCGAGAAAGAGCCTTCAAACGGTAATCACGTGATCTTGCTCGACTCAAAACTTGACTCTTCATCGCGACTAGAGATGGGCGCCATGATCCGATTAATCGAATTACTCGACTATTTCGTCTCTAATCCGAATCCAATATTATTTGTCGTAATTCGATCCGAGTACTAAGAGATTAATTTCCGATTATATGCCTCTGTCAACGAGATTGATAGTTTCGGCGATTTTTTCCTAACATAGAAACCTTGAAACCTCCAGTTACCTTTATCAAGTGGTGTAAAACTGGCGTACATATCGAAAACTCCCATATCATCCACGCAGTTAGTATCAGGGCTGTAACCAACTCGCAATGTTCCGAGCAACAATTCAATTTTACTTTTATAGTTTTGACTCGAGTGTCAAGTCGAGTCCTTTTCAATTCCTCACCGAGTCACGTCCTAGTCCAAGTAATATAGCAGCGGTTCGAGCCGGACTCATCATGTTCACTGTTCAGTGTTCATTACCGAGTTCAAGTCAGGTTAAACTCACTTCCGTGGTATCAAAGGCCTCGCAATATCTTCATTTTCATTCTCATTTGGTTTATTCAAACAGATTTTCAAGTATCAGCTATGATATACACGAGACTTGAATCAAATCCTCTAGCGCAGGGGTGGGCAACCTTTTAGCTATTCACAGCCCCATTTCGATTAGGCTACTGATGTAGCTTACGACCGCATTCCAGAACATAGTCGCAATGAACTAACTGGAAACCCAATACCCATGTCAAACTGTCCATATGTCTATTTCCGGTGAACTCCGGACTAATCTATAGATTGCGTATACGTTTTCATATCGTCTTACTATGCGCATCGAAATCGCTAGTGGTCATGTAATGAATAGTTTTTGGGACTGGTTATGTTCGCGCAAGGCGCGAAAGTTTTATCGGATTCACGATTGAATTTGGTCATTAATATTTCTCAGCCCATGTGATCAGATTCACCGATAGAGTTGATGGAGGGAGTGTTGTCGAAAATTTATGGCAAGTTGTAAATGATGATGTATATTCGGGTGGGCCAATTGTTATTAGTGACTTTGTTGCATGCTGCTACTCCTTGACCTTCCATCAGGATTGTCGGTATAGTGGTAAGATATTGGAATCTGCCAAACGTACTTGAAACAAATTTCTTTTGTGAGGAGCACACGATTCCAAGTTGGTATTTCTATATGGGAAGCATCACTTTCCTCCGCTGTTCGCATCTGTACTCTGGGGCTCAGATTGCAAAGGGCGCTACTATATTAGCATTGACAAATGAAGCCCCATTGATTCGCGAAAAGGGCGAAAAAAATTTCAAGATCGATTAAATCTCCCAAAAATTCGGGATTCAATTCGCAAATTCAATTTTCAGGTCGACGGCCGCCAGCACACACAAATTGAATTACGTGTCCACGGCCGCACAAATTTCCTTCTACGACCGCAATTTTCCCACCCCTGCTCTAGCTAGAATGTGTCGAGTCATGTGGCTTGGTCGAGTCACGCACATTGACTCCAGTACAAGTCGAGTCAATACACAAATTGGCTTATGTCAAGTCGAGCCATTTTCCATTTCTAAGAGAATGACTCGAGGAATACTCGATAGAACAGAATCTTTCAGGTTTTGCAAAGTCTGGTTTACTCATCGATATGTTCGCAGGTTCGAGTCAGAACGGGTCACTCGCGCCCGGCGCGGCCGCAGCTATTGCAGTCGGTGTCGTTATAATCGTGATCATCATAGTCATGGCAATCTCATTGATGTAAGTTTGTCGGGTTTAGAGTTTCATTTAAAACAACAAGCAAGGTTAAACAGACATATTTGAAAGTTGTTTTTGTTTGTTTGTTCGTTTGATTTTTTAGCCTATGAGACGAAAACAACCAGTCATCATTATGACTTAAGGAAACATACAAGTAGAAGTAGCGTACATATCTAACTAAGTACCAGTAGAGATTTCCAAGTAAAAATGGAAGCCTTCTAGGACTAGTTTTGCGTGAAAAACTGAAAGCTGTGAAGTAGAGTAGGTAGAAATAAAATCATGACGACCTTATACTATAAACGTGTTAAGCATGTTTTAACGAGTTTGAAGTTTTATAAATTTTCATGGAATTGTGACATATTTATGCAACTTCTGTAAAAATAGCAATTTTGTTTTTTGAATGGCATTTGTTTAAAACGTGTTTTAGACAAAGCGTCGTACAAAACCTTTATTCTAAATACAACTCTAGTCGTGTTATCCCTTCCGTAAGTGATTCCAGTTTTGAAAATCTCTGCAACAGGATTCGAAAGCGGGGGTCTAGCGGGTTCCGGTTTCCAATATTCCGGAATTCCTCAAACTCGGACAAGCTTAATCCGGATTCTTCGGCGAACGCCTACCAGATCATGTCGTAACACCATGAAGATTGTGACATTTTGATGGGACGAACCTCAATCATTCCTTTCTCTTTTTTTTTTGTAAAAATACTTTCATTTTGATACAAAAACTTGTTTTGAAATAAATTTCTATACTTTGAAAAATCTCCGTCTGATAGCGAACAGAGATGAATATGGATCACATCTCTTCTCCGTAGGACGTCATAGGCGGACTGGACCATACCGACGAAAGTGAATGTATTGTGCGTTGTCGTTTGTTATTATGTAACGATAAATTTTCTGTCCGAAACGATATGTATAGATCAGGGGTGTCAAACATACGGCCCGCGAAGCAATTCTGAGGAAATGAAAAAACTGCCTCTGTTAAACACTGTAGCCTAGCGTAGTATCTGGTAGGGATGGTGTGAACCTCTGAAAGGTTCAGGTTCGTGTGAACGTCATATTACTAATTCCAACCCTATCTTTCAATGAAGTGACGGCCTATATTAATGTACAATTATAGGCTACACGATACTTAGCGACGACTCGTGCCACATAATGCCATAATTCCAGAGTACATATTGGTGTTTTAAACGTCGCTAAATGTATCAACTGAGGCAATTAAAGGATATAATACTCCCATAAAATCAATATCTTCCATCGCTTTGCCAACAGTTTCGAAAAGGACTTGCCAGGGAATGTAAGCTTACGCCTCAACGGTCTAGACCAGACAGGACAATGAACTCGGCGTCTGAGTATCGCTACAACCAGGGCTTTGGAGCCGGAGCCGGAGCCCCGGAGCCGTGCATTTTCACCGGAGCTGGAGCCGGAGCTCTACATAAAATTCAGCCGGAGCCGGAGCCGGAGCTGGAGCCCGTTATTTGAGGAGTAGCTCCGACTAAGATGCCAATATATATATATGCAACAACCACATCTGCTGATTTATCATAATTGAACAGCAGGCCTCAATTTTAATGCTGTGCACAGCAATGGCGTAGAGCAGAGGTCTCAAACACGCGGCCCGCCACAGCAATTTGTGCGGCCCGCGACGACATTTTGAATTTTTAGTATTTTGACAATATATAAGAGTCACATATATCTTTTCAGGTTATAAAGTGAAAATTTCCTCTTAAATTGCTCCGAAAGCCTTAAACCAGTGGTTCCCAACCTTTTTCGACTCATCGCCCCTTTTCCAGCTCAACGCCGATTATCGCCCCCCAGATTTTGCGAGCCAAAAATTTGGTACACAATCTGTAATCATCGGCGGGTTGACTGAAAAAAAAAAGGTCAACTTTTCGGGTCCTTGTCGAATTTTACACTTTTGCCACTAAATTTACGTGGGTTGACTAAAAAAAAAAGGTCATTTCTCCGTCTTGACTCCAATATAGCCGTTTTAACGCGTCATCGCCCCCCTATCGCCCACGTTGGGAACCACTGCCTTAAACTATTCATCAAACTTCACTATCACATCAATTGCAAACGCTACCATGCAGTGGAAGATTCACTATTTCGCCACATTTCCAATTCATAATGACAAAACCTGACCCTTAGACGATTCGTGAAGGGATATCTAGAAGGAGTTTCAAGATATCCCTGGATTCGTGACTGAAATTTGTGAGTTAGACTTGGACGCGACCTTTCTTAGAATTACTCAGACTGGGGCTAACTCGATGGCAAAATGGAAATGACTCGAGTGGACTTAGAGTGACTCGGAGTGCTGTGAATTTGTTAGAACTATGGACGCAAAAAACTAATCGCGTGTCAGGGTAATAGTAATAGATCAGAAGGTCGCAGCTTGGTATTTCGCTAACTGGGCAGGTAGTTATGGCAACCATTGGAAATCTATTAGTGTGATTGTGATTAACGTAATTATTATGTGTGTGCTCCCGACGCTCCTGTCACGCGATCGAGAGAACGGGCTCGAGGGCGAGAGGACTGGTTGTGCGGTTTTTACTGAAACGTTTTAAATACATTGAACTATATTACAAGCTATCGCGGCCCAATGGCGAATATGAAGTTAACTGATATTGTGAGGAATTACGTAGATCATCCAACGTCTGGGGATTTTGCAAAGTGGGTTGAGAAACTAGAACTGGTTGCCGAGCTTCAAGAGCTGACGGACAAATTGCCAACTATTTTCCCATTGCTATTGGATGGTGCTGCATTTGCAGTGTTCAAGCAGTTGCCAGAGGCGGACAGAAAGAATTACAGCAAGTCAAAAGAAGCTATTTTAAATGCGTTTGGGGTAAATTGTTACGACGCGTATAGCCAATTTCTGCGAAGAATACTGCTGGATGACGAGCCTGTCGATGTGTACCTTTCCGACCAAAAAAGGCTGGCGCTATTGATTGGGTTGAAAGTGGATGCATCCGAGGCGTTAATTCGGTGCGCATTTGTTGATGGACTCCCATCAGAAGTTTCAAGCCAGTTGAAGTCTGTAGCAGGATTGGACAAAATGAATTTGAGTGATCTTGTTGCACGGGCACGAGTAATAATGTCGGTCCGCAGCAGCTTCAGTGTATCGTGCGCGGTCGGCTCGCGTCAGCGGAAGTAAAACTGTTTTTTCTGCGGGAAGCTTGGTCACTTTGCTAGAGAATGTCCCATGAAAGAGCCGAGAAATGACGGTAACGAAACGGTCAGGAGACAACCAAGATGTTTTTCCTGCAGGAAGCTTGGCCATGTAGCCCGACAATGCAGAGCTGATGAACGTAACGAACCGCAGCAGGAAAACTACCAAGGAGAACCGTCAGCACCGGACGCGTTCTCCCGTATTCACAAGTAGCGAAAAAGGTGCTTCCGTTTGTTGTAGTTGTAATTGGTGGAAAACCTCTCAAGGCTCTGGTGGATACTGGGTGTCAGCAATCCGTTGTTCTTGAAGACGTGTGTCGTCGTATGGGATATAACGCTTCTGGTCCTAGAAGGATTGTCGAGATGCTAAATGGAGAAAGTACTAGCTGTTACGGAGAGACCATGGTAACGATGGTTGTAAGCGAGACCAACGTCAGGGTGCGATGCCTGGTGGCCTCCGAGCTGGTATGTGCTGCTGGCTTGATTCTCGGTATTGATGTTATCCAGCAACTGGGCGGGGTATTCGTTGATCCAAATCTGGACGTGTGGTTTGGAGCAAAGGTGTGTGTAGCAAGTGCGGTGGTCGGGACGAATAAACAGTTGCAAATTGACGATAAAGATTTCACTGCAAAATTTGATGGAGCGAAGTGGACTATGGAGTAGAGATGGGAAAATGGCGAGCCGGAGTTGACGAATCAACGTGCCGGATATCAGATACCATCAGAGTGTCGTACATCGTTTGATAATGAACTGAGTCAATGGATCAGAGATGGTTGGTTGGTGGAGTACGATCCTGCTCGTCACGGGTCCCACGAGGGAATAATCCCACTGCTGGCAGTCAAGTAACCGAACAAAGAGCAAAAGGTACGACCGGTGATGGACTACCGCGAACTGAATTCCCATGTCATGAGTCACCCCGGAATGGATGCGGCTGTATGCCAAGATAAATTGAGAAATTGGCGCCAACGAAGTAATCACGCATTTATCTTGGATCTCCGGAAGGCATACCTACAGATTCACGTGTCAGAGAGGCTGCAAAAATTCCAAGTAGTGCGACATCAAGGAAAACTGTACGTTATGACACGAATGGGGTTCGGTTTGAACATCGGTCCAAAGGTGATGACCAAGATCATTTCTACCGTATTGTCATTGGAAGACGATATAGCAAGGGGAACCGACCATTATATCGACGACATATGGGTTGATGAGAATGTTGTGGTGGTTGAGAAAGTGCGCAGGCATTTGGAAAGTTATGGGTTAGCGACGAAGGATCCAGTTCCGTTGCGTGATGCACGTGTACTTGGATTGCGGGTGAATGAGACCCAGGATGGAGTACTGGAGTGGAGGAGAGATGGTGATCTGCCGAGTTTGGACGGCCACATGACGAAGAGAGGGCTATTTTCTGTGTTCGGCAAGCTCATAGGGCATTATCCCGTGGCCGGGTGGTTGAGAACTGCCTGCAGTCATGTAAAACGCCTTACTGACGAGATAGCGTGGGATGCGGTAATACCGAATCCAGTTAGGCATTTGGCTGAAGAAATCTTGACGAAGGTACGAGAGAGCGATCCAGTAAGAGGTGACTGGAGAGTATATCGTGATGGCAGAGCGCAAATATGGTGCGATGCGAGCAATATGGCGGTGGCATGCTGTTTGACCGTAAATGGGAAGGTTGTCGAAGATGCAGCATGGATGAGGAAAGAGGACGACGGAACGCATATAAATGTCGCGGAGCTCGACGTTGTCGTAAAGGGATTGAGTTTGGTGCTGAGATGGGGTTTCACAAATGTGGAAGTTGTGACCGACTCGGTCAGTGTGTTCCATTGGGTCACGTCAATATCGGAAGATTCGCGCCGACCTAGAGTCAGTGGGCTAAGTGAAATGATTATTAAAAGAAGATTGGGAATTATCGCGCAGCTCTTTCAGGAATACTGCATGGTGGTCACAATCCGTTGGGTACCATCGTCGGAGAATCTCGCAGATGTACTAACGAGAGTCCCGCAACGCTGGCTAAAGAAGGTGTGTCTTGGAGTAAACCGGCGTAATGAGAGCGTGATTGAACAGGTACGGACTCTTCATAACGTGCATCACCTAGGTGTGAATCGGACGCTTTTTGTGGCCAAAAGAAGCATCAGCGAAGCTGTTACTCGTGATGTTGTTCAACGAGTAATCAATGAGTGCAACATCTGTCGCAGAATTGATCCGAGTCTCGTGAGATGGGAACACGGGCAGCTTTCCGTTCCCGTTGTCTGGGAGCGCCTGGCACTTGATATTACTTACGTCAACACTCGACCATACCTGAGTTTGATCGACTGCGGGCCTAGTCGATTTGCGATATGGCGGGCGGTGCGAAATGAAACGGCCGATAAAATCATCCAGATCCTTGAACAAGTCTTCTCGGAAAGAGGTGCGCCGAGTGAAATCCTGAGTGATAACAGACCTTGTTTTACTAGCCAGAAAATGTGCCAGTTTTTGAACAGTTGGGGGGTGGAACATGTGTTCAGCTGCGCCTACCGGCATTCTGGAAACGGTATTGTGGAGCGGAATCACAGAACTATCAAAAGAATGGCCGCGAGATCTGGAGGTAGTGTTGAACGAATGGTGTATTGGTACAATCACACTCCGAATTCGGAGGATATTGTGCCTGCGGATAAGGTGTTTCGCTATGAATCTGGTTTGCCATCTTCAATGATCCGCGCAAGCAGGAAGAGATTGGACCGACAAAATAGTTCCAACCCATACCGAGTCGGTGATGTAGTGTTCGTGAAGCCATCAAATGCTCGATGTACTACTCCATGGAGTAGAGGTGTCGTTACCAGGATTGTTGCCGACGTGGTGGTCGGGGTTGACGGGATGAATCGACATCTTTCTGACGTTAGACTCGCCGTCGGGGATCTACCTAACCCACCAGGAAGTGTTACGACGCGCGAAATCGACTTGAATTGTAGCAGAGGAGATGATGCCATTGATACGGAAAACAGCGGTAACTCGGGTGAAGCAGTGTTGAGCTGCCGAAGGCAGCGAAACAGAAAATAAACTGCGCATTTTAAGGCGCAGTATATGATTTCTGTAGTGGATCCATTTGGAATTCTTGTGGTCAAATATATTAAAACAGAATTTGGTTAGGTAAGAATCCCAATGCTTTACGACTAGATCTCGTCCCCGTAGGCCGTCATTGGTGGGATTGCCCCTACCCACGGAAGTAAATGGATTGTGTGGTTTTGGTTGTTATTATCTAACAAGAAATTTATTGGTCGAAACGATAGGTATACCTCTATTGAATATATATATATATATATATGTAAACAAGCAGAGAATAGTAATAACGTATCAAGAATATGACTCAGTCCAAAGCAACTCTACCATAGCATCTCACGTCGTCAGGGGTGGTAAAGATGTAGGTAGGGCTTATTAGCCTCTCCTTTTCTGTAGCAAATACCGGTAATGCTTACGACCCGAAGGAGTAGTTGCGATTTTTTTGTTTTGGAGTCATTTCTTAATACTATATTACGAAGATGAGAATAAAATCATAAGATAGTACAGGAGTAAAGAGCGCAAATTAAAGTATAGGTAATTAGTAATTACACAAAAAAACACGAAAGTAATGAAAGTGTGAATCATCAAGGAGTATAGCTGATACGAACCTTATCCATTCGATGGTGTTACAGCGGAAGAAACAACGAAGCAACTGACAATTCGTGGCCTGAATACATTCCTATGCAAGTAAAGGCAGTTCGAAATATCAAAGTGTTTTGTTTATAGCAGTCGCTAGCGACAAGTCCAGTTCATATTGTGACGTAATATATGCGTTTTTGGTGAATGCTATAAATTATGGCTCATGTAATTTTAAAATACGAAATGTCTTGTATCTATGGGCTAGTGTTACGGTATGGGTGTAGTATATAGTAAAAGAAAGCGGGGGGGGGGGGGGGGGGGGGACAGAAATAATAACATGAATCAATGGACTAGTGTTTGAATATAGTAATAGTAAAAGAAGAAGTAATAAAGTAACTTAATAGGTTAAGGTTAGGGTATAGTGAACAGGTTTATTAAAAAAAGAAAAGAAAAAAGGAATGGTGTTCTATTATCTATGGGATGGTGTTAGGGTTTTGGTTAGGGTGTATTAAATAGTTTAAAGAAATGTAGACTGATAATCTATTATATCAATGGGTTAGGGTTAGGATTTGGGTTAGGGTATAGTATGTATATAGTTTAAGCAACAAAATAATAACATTATATCTAAGTATCAAAGTGAAAGTAGAGATTAGCGAAGTTAAATTTAATGTTATATAATAACAGGATCTCAATTCGAATAATACAATCCAAAAACTGTACAGACAAGGTTGTGATCGAACGTCGTGATCCGGATTGATCACAGTGTTGAGCTGCCGAAGGCAGCGAAACAGAAAATAAACTGCGCATTTTAAGGCGCAGTATATGATTTCTGTAGTGGATCCATTTGGAATTCTTGTGGTCAAATATATTAAAACAGAATTTGGTTAGGTAAGAATCCCAATGCTTTACGACTAGATCTCGTCCCCGTAGGCCGTCATTGGTGGGATTGCCCCTACCAGTCGGTCCAGTCGGTACGGAAGAGAATATCACCGATGGGAATAACTCAGCTAATCTGGATCAAACTGGTGATGACAATGTCGACCAAGATATTGAGAGAAATAACTCTGAACATTCGCGACCAAATCGGGATCGAGCGCCGCCACAATGGTTGGCTGATTTTTATGTAGGCTAGATGTTGAGTGTATCTGTACTAATAAGAATAAGTGATTTTTTACATTTTGATATGTTCGCGCGTAATGCTTATGCCTTGTGATGATTGCGTATACCATGCAAGTTTTAGCCTTCAAGTATACGAAGTCTGTATGCTACAAATTCCAGTTATCATCGCTTTCGTCCATCGTTTGAGGCACACCTACACCGCAGTTTTTCGTTTCTTGTATGCCAGTATGTTTTAGTTGTGTGATCCACTTTGTGTGCTTCTAATAGCAAACGACTCGTGTTATTTTGTTTAGAATTAGCCGGTTGGCCAGACAAGTCTTATATAGGCTACAATGCGGGGTTACACTAAAAAGCTTTGAATTTTGTTCAGTGATCAATAGATCACGGGGGTAGGAAGACCAAATGACTCCCCGTCCCCGTCAATATAGATCACAGGCTTATATATCAAAATTTAACTTTCAATTTGATGAATCTATATGTGTACACTGCGTATTGGTTTTTGCGTTCCACACTTATCCCGTTGACTTGGCTTCCCGTGCGATCTTCAGACCAAGGGGAAGTTTGCCGTTTCATGTATACACTGTTTTAGAATTGTTCACCTGATTTTCACGTTTGAAGTTACATCGTTGCGTTATGTGTTTGGTTCCTTTGTGATCTTTAGATCAAGGGGAAGTGTGATTGTGATTAACGTAATTATTATGTGTGTGCTCCCGACGCTCCTGTCACGCGATCGAGAGAACGGGTTCGAGGGCGAGAGGACTGGTTGTGCGGTTTTTACTGAAACGTTTTAAATACATTGAACTATATTACAATCAGTTACACCTTCGGTCACTAAGCCATGTTATTAAGGCCACTTAAAGGTACCGAGTACCGTAGGGGTACACTCCAACGATGTAACAGCAATGGGACGTTCGGCGTTTCGACATTTCTATCACTAGGACACAATTCATTAATATATTTATATTATATTTAAAAAAATTTCCGCTCCTATATATGAAGATATTTGGCCATGAGATTAATACCCTACTTATCAGAAGTATACTCGAATCCTGGATTGGAATTACAATGCTCAACTTAAAAATGTTTTGATATCAGATCAGTCTTTATTATCAATCTCTTAATTTCGAAATATGCATAGTAGCTGAAAAATTATAACCCGATAGCTTTTATGATGGCATCATACATTTGTCCGCCCATATGGTGTCTATATCTTATAATTAATATATATCAAGTACAACAACAATTTTATTCAAATAGTTATAAATGTGATGATTCTTTTCGTGCCAGTCCTATATTGATACAAGACTAAATCACATTTTGAGGATGTGTGTTCACTGTCAGTCTGCTGGATCGGCTCACTTTTAATAGGAAAATTCATTCCCGCCAAATAAGGCCTATACTTGGAAAGACATAGAATACCCCTATAAATGCTGCGGCCCCCGGCGTCGTCAAAACTGGAAAACTGCGCTGGCCCGCGAGCACATTTGAGTTTGAGACCTCTGGCGCAGAGTAAAGTGCGTTCTAGTGCAACTATGATGTTGTCGACAATTGACAAGTATCCAGTATGACGTCACAAGCCGGCACGGCGGCACCTATATGTCTTCGTTGTTACATCGGATGTTACTGACGGCTAACAGACTCTAGATTACTATAGATAACTAACCTATAGGTAGATTAGTAATCTATATAGACCAGGAATGGCCAACCTTTTCGGCTAAAGGATCGCATGTAATTTACGAACGAGTGTGCGGTAGTAGTTAGTATATAGTCATATATGATCGGTCGTGACCTGCAATGGGCTCTTATGGGTGCGGCGGTGACTCGTATTGAAAACTCGTGGTGGTGATTCGTACTTTCAGACCCCCCTCTCGGCCGTGATTCGTAATGGGTTCTTATGGACGCGGTGGTGAGTCGTACTTTTGGGTATAGGCTGCGGCGGTGACTCGTATTGAAAACTCGTGGTCGTGATTCGTGATTCACTAAATACGTCCGTTTTGGAAATTCGGAGCGCGCACTATCGTATCGATTATTCCACTAATCCAGTCGGTGCTATTACATTCAGCAGTATTCAGTATTCAGCAGCGACACGAAAAGCGAGCAACAAATAACCGCGCTCGTAAATTAACACTTCAAAAAGTGTAAAATAGATTGCAAATCCCGCGATCGCTAACAAGATAATGTCTCGGACATAACCATTTTTAGTGACTTGGTGTTAAAGACATACCGATCACTCACAAGGTAATATTTCGGTAATTAGTTTACCACAGAGCCTGCGTAGACGGTGATTCGAAAACCAACAATTTGACACTTTCTGGTGGTCGCTATATGTTTTGACACTTCGAACAGTGGCTGACTTTAGTTGCGCGATAAGAATTATGAGAATATTCAATCAATGTATCAATTTGCCAACTCGAAATGAAACTTACTACACAAACCAAGTTGATTCGTATCTGAATGTGTTAATTCGGTACAATTCTAATTATTTTGAGAAATCTTTTCGTGATCTTTTGACTCGACCATAACCCGAATATTACTGACGCCGACTTTCAGCCACATCGAATTATTCGCACATTCCGAGCCGCTGTTTTCACACTTATAGCATCAACACCAACTATAATTCTACAAGAATCAAGAATCACAAGTATGTGCATTATACAGTTATTATCTTTATCAACATGAAATCAAACTCTTAACAAAAACACGCATCTTATCACTCGTCAACTCTATCATGAAAATCCTCGAGTCCTTATCATCAAAAATGTTATAGCGCGGCGTCGGAATCCATTCGTGGGATGTACTAAAGGTAAATCCAGATAATCCAAAATGAAATATTTGGACTTTGACATAGTCTGAATTGAAAGATATTGACAAACATGACTACCAACTTTGATCCAGTCACATTTCAAGATCATACTTTGAAACAATCCTTGAAACTTACAACTCTATTCACGACTGAGTTTTCCGTTTATCAGTTTCAGTAAATACTATCGCGATATTTTAATGTGTTACTACACACAATAGAATCAATCAGTGAAATAACACCTGTTGTAAATATTTCTAACTTGACAACCACTTGTGCATACCGCGATCGACTTGTGACGCGATGAGTTAAATCGGGATATTTCAATCTATTTGTCGAAACCTTGAACAAACTATCAGGTTATTTTTTGTTGTAATCGAGTGAACGGAAATAGTATTACGTCTCAACATTTTAACATCTTCCCATACACAAAAGAGTAAAATACAAAAAACCTTGTCAAGTCAATCCGTTTGTAACTTACCCAACCAAAGCAAAAAGTATCTTTATGAAAAGTAGACAAGACTACGTGAGTAATCACCACAATCCAAAATCCATAGCAAGTTCGGTTGCATTCATAGTCCACCAACTCGTATTTTTATTCCACTGTAAAAGTCGTTACTATTCCGCAAGACAAAGAAATTACTATGTGGTATATTTTGTAAGACAAAAGTAATTACTTCTCAGTGTCGGCGACTTGAGATTAACATAATATGTTTGAGTATACGAGATTTGACAGTCTGACCATCGTAGTTGAGAATTCATTTCTTACAATCGAACACAGGTGTTATATCAAAAGTTATCATACTGTAAACATAAGGATTGACACATTGATTTGACGTATGTAATAGTTGATCACGACTTGATTATTAAATTATTCGCGTTAATTAGACCCGCGTTGTGTTGAAAGTTATGACAGTAACAAACTTTTCGGAAACGTTGTTATTAACATATTGATTTGTAAAACTATACTTGTCTGAAATGTTCTTGATTTGGAAGATATTCCGTGTTGGTACAAATCACTCTGCGTATTGCGGATATCAGAAAATATTTTACAAATGTAATTGTTTCCAGTACCCAAGACTAAAGATGAAACAACAGTTTCGTTTGCTGATTAACAACCGGTACAGCACTTTATCATCATAATCCGCGGTGAGAATTGAAACACTTTCGCGCATTACCCGGTGTCAAGATATCACACTAGGTGAATTGACATACCGCCGCTTGAATAATACCTAATCCGTTCGCACCATTTCACATACTTTGATCATTACAAAAGTAAATTGTGATATGTTTGTTAGATGCATCCAATTCAGTTAGAAATGTCTGGTGCACAACAATCGTAATATCAAAAAAGTACTTGCTACACTGTTATTTGCTAAACGTGTTTTGCATTGTTGTTCATTTGTAGTATTGATTGAAATTGTTCTTGAACCCTCAAATAATAATTCCTGACATGAAACCAAGCCGCTGAAAGTCGTTGCCATCACGAAGATACAATGTGTACGATGTTTGTCAAATGTGTCCTACCTCGCCAACAGAAAACAATTTTCACTCACTCGAAATGAAACCAATGTGATGGTCTCCATTCGATATTTTGTTTGTGTCAAATACTTTGCAATGAACACATTTGCGTGGTTGAGCTTTACATCATCAAGCTGTTATTTGTAAATCAAGATTTCGGCAAACTTGTAAATGTATCGTTTAACTAACCGACAATTAGTGATTGGGGAACATACCAGACGATACACATCCATCTCCGAAATACTGCACTGATCTTAATTTCCATCATCGTGATAATCGAAGTACATTTCTTTCGAATTCGTAACAACCGACTATGACATGATAAATTTTTGACAAGTTATGCTTAGAAGATTGGTTGCATATCGCGAAAAAAATAATATACCACTCATATTGATACTGTTACTCCATTGAACGATATTTTCAAACGAGTAAAATTTATTACTTGAGTTTCCCCGCTTAATGTAAATGAAAACTCAGCCGTCTTTTAACATCACAAAGACATTGATAAAAAGTAGGCAATCAAACACAACACTTTGTACGACACTAATTATTGTTCCACACATCTCATTTCATACTAAGTGTATACGAAAGATATTCATGACACATGAAAATATTCCCATGCTACAAACCTGTACAATGATTGGTGGTGCTTTCAAACTGTTTCGATATCACAAGAACTTTATTGTCTGAATGGGTGTTCATGTATCTTAATAATCAAATAGTTCAACACAGAACTAGTAGGAACAGAAACATCAGAGTTGTTTACACAAAAGTTTGTATGTGTACAGTATGCGAATACCATGTGTAAGTCCAGCACAATTGCAGTATCCATCCGAGTTTAGTTAACACAAATTTATTACAACGGAGCCACGTAAACTTTCGTGAAAGAAAAGCATACTCACTTCCGGAGGGTTACGTCAACACCATAGCAGTAAATCAGCTACTCCAACAACAAACTACATATGTTTCTAGTCACGGTCCTTCCATCTTTCACATAGATCAATCTACTTTGCTAACGAAAAGTGCTGAGTCATCACATGATCGCCCTCACAACAAAACAGCTAGAAGATACTATCATACAAAAATATTTCTAACCCTTTGCGCACCAGTGACAAATCATACAACAAACATTTTTTGTGAGGCGAATTGTTGTTCAGTGTCAAGTCTACCTGTTGAAACGTACATTAAAACAACACAGTCACAATTCAATTAAAACCACGAATCTATTTTCATTTCGTCACATATAGAAAAATAAATTTTCTTTCCCCAATACATACTTGTAACCAATCGCTTTCATTAAACACACAACTCCATAAAAGTATTTACTTTCTACAACATAGACATTCCGATGTAGTCAAGAAATATTTTTTATTAATCAAAATCATCGATTTCTGTTCACGGCGTTAGTGTGTGCGTGTCATACCTGTGGGTCCCGTATTAAAATGGACACGACACGACTGAATGTAAGGGGGGTAGAAGTCTATCGCATCGATTTACATGTGGTCTTCGCTACGGTTTCAAAAAAACGAATCATCTATTTTGCATTGGTCGAGACCGAGCGAACCAGTTACATGTATTCGCGGTAATGATTTTGCTTGTCATATGCGAATGATAGGGTTGCTACTCCGACAAATCAACATACAACAATCTTCTGACGATCATAATAGCAATTTCATTTTCCGCCCCCTTCGTAACTGTATACGCACGAAAAGTATATTGTACAACTCGGCAACTACGTTTAACAAGACCAATCACACTAAACATACGATACCTACCCGAGTAAAATTACCATTTTCACCTAGAGGTCAGCCGTTACCTGAGTAAAAAATACCATTGTCCTTTGGAGATTTATCGTTTACCCAGTGTATCAATACATTTTCTCTTGGGGGTCTATCGTTTCCTAGAGTAACAAACCCCTTTTCCTTTGGAAATCTATTTTTTTCCTGGGTAACAAACCTTTTTCACTTGGAAATATATTTTTTCTCTGGGTAACAAACCTTTTTCGCTTGGAAAGATATTTTTCCCTGAGCAACAAACCCTTTTCACTCGGTGGTCCGTCGTTTACCTGAGTAAAAATATCATTTTCCTTTGGAGATCCGGCGTTTACCCAGTGTAACAATACATTTTCACTTGGAAAAATACTTTTACCTAGAGTAACTAATCATTTTCTCCTGGGTAACAAACCCTTTTCGTCTGGAAACTATCATTTACCTGACTACCAATACCGTTTTTCACTTGGAAATCTATCTTTTCCTGAGTAACAATATCATTTTCGTTTTGAAAACTGACAACCACACCAGACAATTTGATATTTTTGTATATTGTTACAACGGACAGTAACAAAATATACACCAACAACGACTCCGATACATTTGTCTAATCAAATATTCACTTGCTCTGATGCATCCCATCAAAATCATTGGTTACTCACATACAATAACAATGAGCTGTTGTACAACGACATGTATGTTTTCGGAATTGGCGAATAAAGGGGTTTCCGATATGTCCGTGATGTCCGGGTTCGTGCTTTGGATTTTCCAGAGTCAAAATGTCTGAATAAAACACCTCCTCGACTTTGGTAACTGGTTGATACACGGATAATGGTATTCGGAAAACGGATGAATTTATGTTCCCCATCGCGCTAACAACTCCGGGTTACTTGCGAGTTTCCTCAGGTCTGTTTACTATATTGTGTCTTTACTGATCAATACATGTCGCTCCAGTCAGCTGAAACCGGATCACTAATATGAGAAAGTGTGTGGGGGCCTGATCTGGATATTCACTCATGAACCAACGACCAATATTCAAGTAAACATGTTACAGACCGTGTTTTGTCTCCATGAAAAATACCAAAGCATACACCATCACATATAAGTAACGTCACGATTGTTCACAAGTATTCGCGTAAACGAGGTGTACATACAATGTGTCGGTGTACAAACATCATGGAAAACAAATTCATGTTCTCAAGTCTCATCATGCGACGACTCTGTACATTCAATGTGGGCATAGATGACACACGGCATGATACAATGGACAGCGCACTATGCATACCGATATATTCTCAGTCAAATATGTGAACCATACACAACCATATACCCTGATTTTTGCTGAATATCCACAACACCGACAAATCTGTACATTTCTTTCCCCTCGACCTCGACGATAGAGTTGTCATCCCAATGTACCAATCGAGTGTATGGTTCATCAGGTGTAAAATCCAAATCAAATGTCACCAAGGTATCGTTTTTTATTTTCAATATTTCCACCGCTGCATCTTGTCTGTGTCGTAAAAGCACGGCGTGGGGCCAGAGGAATCTATGGACAGTTACGCGTAGTCCCATATTTACTCGTGGATATGGCCAGGTTACGACAACGTTTTCTCAATGGTCTGCGCGGGTGCACCGTTTCAATAGGTAGCTGGATCAACTAGACCAAAAGTTTCCAACTGCGTTTTATAACGACCTGTAGAATTACGAGATAGCACCCTCTTGCGGTGTGATTAACACGAAATAAGCCTTCAACTCGCAGAGACACACCTTGGATTACATTATCTAATCGTAATCGAACTCGAGATTCACACACACACACACAGAGTCCCTGTTTACGATTTCAATCCGGAGTCACTGCTCACGATGTTTATCTGTAGTCGTTATGTGGGAGTAGCGACATCTGACATATTCATCGCGTGAAAGACTGATAACGAGGGTTATCGCCAAATACATTATGCCAGGTGAAACACTGCGGTCTCAGCAAAAAAGTTCGCAGATTTGGACGAACAATACACGGAGGGATTGAGCGAGTTACACAACCCGATTATATCGAAGTCTGGATCATGATACAAGTCTACCTGAGAATCCGAACAATCTTACAAAATCAAGGTGTGAACCCGTGAAAGGGTTGTACTCATGTGAGATTGATTTTTCACAAGTTGGGTGGAGGTCGGTTCATACTAAGACCATGTTACGTCCAAATATGGTTTCTTACCTGTCTCCAAGTCATCTATGCCCTGCCCACATTGAATGTACAGAGTCGTCGCATGATGAGACTTGAGAACATGAATTTGTTTTCCATGATGTTTGTACACCGACACATTGTATGTACACCTCGTTTACGCGAATACTTGTGAACAATCGTGACGTTACTTATATGTGATGGTGTATGCATTGGTATTTTTCATGGAGACAAAACACGGTCTGTAACATGTTTACTTGAATATTGGTCGTTGGTTCATGAGTGAATATCCAGATCAGGCCCCCACACACTTTCTCATATTAGTGATCCGGTTTCAGCTGACTGGAGCGACATGTATTGATCAGTAAAGACACAATATAGTAAACAGACCTGAGGAAACTCGCAAGTAACCCGGAGTTGTTAGCGCGATGGGGAACATAAATTCATCCGTTTTCCGAATACCATTATCCGTGTATCAACCAGTTACCAAAGTCGAGGAGGTGTTTTATTCAGACATTTTGACTCTGGAAAATCCAAAGCACGAACCCGGACATCACGGACATATCGGAAACCCCTTTATTCGCCAATTCCGAAAACATACATGTCGATGTACAACAGCTCATTGTTATTGTATGTGAGTAACCAATGATTTTGATGGGATGCATCAGAGCAAGTGAATATTTGATTAGACAAATGTATCGGAGTCGTTGTTGGTGTATATTTTGTCACTGTCCGTTGTAACAATATACAAAAATATCAAATTGTCTGGTGTGGTTGTCAGTTTTCAAAACGAAAATGATATTGTTACTCAGGAAAATATAGATTTCCAAGTGAAAAACGGTATTGGTACTCAGGTAAATGATAGTTTCCAGACGAAAAGGGTTTGTTACCCAGGAGAAAATGATTAGTTACTCTAGGTAAAAGTATTTTTCGAAGTGAAAATGTATTGTTACACTGGGTAAACGCCGGATCTCCAAAGGAAAATGATATTTTTACTCAGGTAAACGACGGACCACCGAGTGAAAAGGGTTTGTTGCTCAGGGAAAAATATTTTTCCAAGCGAAAAAGGTTTGTTACCCGGAGAAAAAATATATTTCCAAGTGAAAATTGTTTGTTACCCAGAGAAAAAATATATTTCCAAGTGAAAAAGGTTTGTTACCCAGGAAAAAAATAGATTTCCAAAGGAAAAGGGGTTTGTTACTCTAGGAAACGATAGACCCCCAAGAGAAAATGTATTGATGCACTGGGTAAACGATAAATCTCCAAATGACAATGGTATTTTTTACTCAGGTAACGGCTGACCTCTAGGTGAAAATGGTAATTTTACTCGGGTAGGTATCGTATGTTTAGTGTGATTGGTCTTGTTAAACGTAGTTGCCGAGTTGTACAATATACTTTTCGTGCGTATACAGTTACGAAGGGGGCGGAAAATGAAATTGCTATTATGATCGTCAGAAGATTGTTGTATGTTGATTTGTCGGAGTAGCAACCCTATCATTCGCATATGACAAGCAAAATCATTACCGCGAATACATGTAACTGGTTCGCTCGGTCTCGACCAATGCAAAATAGATGATTCGTTTTTTTGAAACCGTAGCGAAGACCACATGTAAATCGATGCGATAGACTTCTACCCCCCTTACATTCAGTCGTGTCGTGTCCATTTTAATACGGGACCCACAGGTATGACACGCACACACTAACGCCGTGAACAGAAATCGATGATTTTGATTAATAAAAAATATTTCTTGACTACATCGGAATGTCTATGTTGTAGAAAGTAAATACTTTTATGGAGTTGTGTGTTTAATGAAAGCGATTGGTTACAAGTATGTATTGGGGAAAGAAAATTTATTTTTCTATATGTGACGAAATGAAAATAGATTCGTGGTTTTAATTGAATTGTGACTGTGTTGTTTTAATGTACGTTTCAACAGGTAGACTTGACACTGAACAACAATTCGCCTCACAAAAAATGTTTGTTGTATGATTTGTCACTGGTGCGCAAAGGGTTAGAAATATTTTTGTATGATAATATCTTCTAGCTGTTTTGTTGTGAGGGCGATCATGTGATGACTCAGCACTTTTCGTTAGCAAAGTAGATTGATCTATGTGAAAGATGGAAGGACCGTGACTAGAAACATATGTAGTTTGTTGTATGAGTAGCTGATTTACTGCTATGGTATTGACGTAACCCTCCGGAAGTGAGTATGCTTTTCTTTCACGAAAGTTTACGTGGCTCCGTTGTAATAAATTTGTGTTAACTAAACTCGGATGGATACTGCAATTGTGCTGGACTTACACATGGTATTCGCATACTGTACACATACAAACTTTTGTGTAAACAACTCTGATGTTTCTGTTCGTACTAGTTCTGTGTTGAACTATTTGATTATTAAGATACATGAACACCCATTCAGACAATAAAGTTCTTGTGATATCGAAACAGTTTGAAAGCACCACCAATCATTGTACAGGTTTGTAGCATGGGAATATTTTCATGTGTCATGAATATCTTTCGTATACACTTAGTATGAAATGAGATGTGTGGAACAATAATTAGTGTCGTACAAAGTGTTGTGTTTGATTGCCTACTTTTTATCAATGTCTTTGTGATGTTAAAAGACGGCTGAGTTTTCATTTACATTAAGCGGGGAAACTCAAGTAATAAATTTTACTCGTTTGAAAATATCGTTCAATGGAGTAACAGTATCAATATGAGTGGTATATTATTATTTTCGCGATATGCAACCAATCTTCTAAGCATAAATTGTCAAAAATTTATCATGTCATAGTCGGTTGTTACGAATTCAAAAGAAATGTACTTCGATTATCACGATGATGGAAATTAAGATCAGTGCAGTATTTCGGAGATGGATGTGTATCGTCTGGTATGTTCCCCAATCACTAATTGTCGGTTAGTTAAACGATACATTTACAAGTTTGCCGAAATCTTGATTTACAAATAACAGCTTGATGATGTAAAGCTCAACCACGCAAATGTGTTCATTGCAAAGTATTTGACACAAACAAAATATCGAATGGAGACCATCACATTGGTTTCATTTCGAGTGAGTGAAAATTGTTTTCTGTTGGCGAGGTAGGACACATTTGACAAACATCGTACACATTGTATCTTCGTGATGGCAACGACTTTCAGCGGCTTGGTTTCATGTCAGGAATTATTATTTGAGGGTTCAAGAACAATTTCAATCAATACTACAAATGAACAACAATGCAAAACACGTTTAGCAAATAACAGTGTAGCAAGTACTTTTTTGATATTACGATTGTTGTGCACCAGACATTTCTAACTGAATTGGATGCATCTAACAAACATATCACAATTTACTTTTGTAATGATCAAAGTATGTGAAATGGTGCGAACGGATTAGGTATTATTCAAGCGGCGGTATGTCAATTCACCTAGTGTGATATCTTGACACCGGGTAATGCGCGAAAGTGTTTCAATTCTCACCGCGGATTATGATGATAAAGTGCTGTACCGGTTGTTAATCAGCAAACGAAACTGTTGTTTCATCTTTAGTCTTGGGTACTGGAAACAATTACATTTGTAAAATATTTTCTGATATCCGCAATACGCAGAGTGATTTGTACCAACACGGAATATCTTCCAAATCAAGAACATTTCAGACAAGTATAGTTTTACAAATCAATATGTTAATAACAACGTTTCCGAAAAGTTTGTTACTGTCATAACTTTCAACACAACGCGGGTCTAATTAACGCGAATAATTTAATAATCAAGTCGTGATCAACTATTACATACGTCAAATCAATGTGTCAATCCTTATGTTTACAGTATGATAACTTTTGATATAACACCTGTGTTCGATTGTAAGAAATGAATTCTCAACTACGATGGTCAGACTGTCAAATCTCGTATACTCAAACATATTATGTTAATCTCAAGTCGCCGACACTGAGAAGTAATTACTTTTGTCTTACAAAATATACCACATAGTAATTTCTTTGTCTTGCGGAATAGTAACGACTTTTACAGTGGAATAAAAATACGAGTTGGTGGACTATGAATGCAACCGAACTTGCTATGGATTTTGGATTGTGGTGATTACTCACGTAGTCTTGTCTACTTTTCATAAAGATACTTTTTGCTTTGGTTGGGTAAGTTACAAACGGATTGACTTGACAAGGTTTTTTTGTATTTTACTCTTTTGTGTATGGGAAGATGTTAAAATGTTGAGACGTAATACTATTTCCGTTCACTCGATTACAACAAAAAATAACCTGATAGTTTGTTCAAGGTTTCGACAAATAGATTGAAATATCCCGATTTAACTCATCGCGTCACAAGTCGATCGCGGTATGCACAAGTGGTTGTCAAGTTAGAAATATTTACAACAGGTGTTATTTCATTGATTGATTCTATTGTGTGTAGTAACACATTAAAATATCGCGATAGTATTTACTGAAACTGATAAACGGAAAACTCAGTCGTGAATAGAGTTGTAAGTTTCAAGGATTGTTTCAAAGTATGATCTTGAAATGTGACTGGATCAAAGTTGGTAGTCATGTTTGTCAATATCTTTCAATTCAGACTATGTCAAAGTCCAAATATTTCATTTTGGATTATCTGGATTTACCTTTAGTACATCCCACGAATGGATTCCGACGCCGCGCTATAACATTTTTGATGATAAGGACTCGAGGATTTTCATGATAGAGTTGACGAGTGATAAGATGCGTGTTTTTGTTAAGAGTTTGATTTCATGTTGATAAAGATAATAACTGTATAATGCACATACTTGTGATTCTTGATTCTTGTAGAATTATAGTTGGTGTTGATTCTATAAGTGTGAAAACAGCGGCTCGGAATGTGCGAATAATTCGATGTGGCTGAAAGTCGGCGTCAGTAATATTCGGGTTATGGTCGAGTCAAAAGATCGCGAAAAGATTTCTCAAAATAATTAGAATTGTACCGAATTAACACATTCAGATACGAATCAACTTGGTTTGTGTAGTAAGTTTCATTTCGAGTTGGCAAATTGATACATTGATTGAATATTCTCATAATTCTTATCGCGCAACTAAAGTCAGCCACTGTTCGAAGTGTCAAAACATATAGCGACCACCAGAAAGTGTCAAATTGTTGGTTTTCAAATCACCGTCTACGCCGGCTCTGTGGTAAACTAATTACCGAAATATTACCCTGTGAGTGATCGGTATGTCTTTAACACCAAGTCACTAAAAATGGTTATGTCCGAGACATTATCTTGTTAGCGATCGCGGGATTTGCAATCTATTTTACACTTTTTGAAGTGTTAATTTACGAGCGCGGTTATTTGTTGCTCGCTTTTCGTGTCGCTGCTGAATACTGAATACTGCTGAATGTAATAGCACCGACTGGATTAGTGGAATAATCGATACGATAGTGCGCGCTCCGAATTTCCAAAACGGACGTATTTAGTGGGTCACACAGATCCAAAATACAACCGCCAACATCTGGTTTTCAAAATCGCACAATGCACTGCGGATTAGTGAATTTCCTGTTTAGTGATGCCTATACCCGAAAGTATGATATGCGAGAGATGTCTATACCTAAAAGTACGATTCACGACCGCACCCATAAGAACACATGGTGAATCAGCAGAGACCCTCTAAGAATACATGACAGACACATTATCGTCGTTAGCATGTCGCCGCGCGTATACCTAAAAACATTAGCATGCCACCACGAGTTTCACGTTAGTATGCCGCCGCCGCCTATACCCAAAAGTACGAATCACCAACGTAGCCTATACCTGAAAATACGACTCACCAACACGAGTATTTCAATACGAGTCACCGCCGCAGCCTATACCCGAAAGTACGAATCACGACCACGAGTTTTCAATACGAGTCACCGCCGCAGCCTATACCCAAAAGTACGACTCACCACCGCGTCCATAAGAACCCATTACGAATCACGGCCGAGAGGGGGGTCTGAAAGTACGAATCACCACCACGAGTTTTCAATACGAGTCACCGCCGCACCCATAAGAGCCCATTGCAGGTCACGACCGATCATACTAACTACTTGCGCCCACTAGCCGCGCCAAGCGGATAAAATTTTCCAAGTTTATAAATAAACTAGGTCAATAATATTATTACTTGAGTATTGCGGGTATATTGTATACCGCCCGCTAGGCTAAGTTTGCAAGGACACGACTATTCGGCGTCTGGTCACATCGATATCGAAGGTCTCCGATTATATGCGACGATAATGTTGTGCCTACATTTCACCGTCGACGATCTTTATGCGAGCGCAAACGCGAAAAGACTTTCTCGCGTAATGTCGCTAAAAAATGTCGCTACTATTTTAGTTTATTGTAATGTACGACGATTTACTGAAAATGTGACTGGAGCCTGGATCTGCCAAAGCGTCGGAACTGATATTTTAGTCATCAACATCCCAAGTGTCGCAGCCAGAATTGTAATTTTTGGTTGGCATTGCAAGTTCACAATCTGAGCAATTCATTTTCGATAATATAATAGGAAATTACCTCGCGGGTCACGCAAAACCTCTCGCGGGTCATGTGTGGCCCGCGGGTTGGCCTCTCCTGATGTAGATAGGCCCATTCGATAATTTCAGAGCCGGAGCTGGAGCCGGAGCAGTGGTAATAATGCGGCTTCGGAGCTGGAGCCGGAGCTAATGTATGATAGAAGAGAGCTCCGGAGCCGGAGCTGGAGCAGTTTAAATTTACGGCTGCTCCAAAGCCCTGGCTATACAACTACATTGATAGTGAGCTGAGTGTAAAACGGTTTTCTTTACTTGCTTTAAATATTATCGCATTAACAAGTTATACACTATACAGCAGTAGCCAACACCTCAATTGCACGGATTTAGTTTTAATGATGCAGTAAAGATATGGAGTCAAAATTGACCCCGTACGCATGCAAGATTATGTTTCATCAGAAATGATATCAATCTCATTGATTGGTTGAAAAAGAATCATTCGCTGACTACGTATTTCGCTCATAATGTTGTGTGATGGCGGATCAAACTCACAACAGAGAGTCACTAAACATTCGCAAACGGAAAGCTGGACGTTTCGAGTAAACTTTTGTAACAAAGCAAGTGAAACTTTTGAGATTGTCAAGGTGCATGCTCGTTTAGCTGCCAGCACCATGCATAGAGTGGCGCGCAGTTGAAATGCAATAATTATGAACCAAAAATGTTATATTGAAATGAAAATTGTAATACATGAAAAAGGTTCACAGTGCAGAACCTACCAAGGCTCTGTTGTGAACGCGAACCTCTAAATATCCGAGGTTCACATACAGAACGCGAACGTGAACCTCACGTTCACACCATCCCCAGTATCTGGCTATCTCTCCATGTTCTCAATCGTGTCAATATCTGGAGAATTTGGACCAAAAATAGTTATATAATGATTTACAGCATTCTACATGAAATGGCCCTGCGACTCACTACAGATTGCGCGAACTTGATCACATTTATTCGTTTGATTAAAGTCCTACAGCAGCATCTGGACTATATATTGTGACTTGAGGGCCTGTCATGTCTTTTTCCATCCCTGTATAGTGTTACTCTGTTTGTCAATGACAGTGACTTGCACTGTAGACTTAAAAGATAATCGGATCATGATCGAAGACGATTTTCAACGATAAGATCATTGGAACAAACAATATGTTAATATTCCATTTCCGCTGACTCTCAATAATTAAGTAATTATTGATTTTTAAGTTTTTACTTCTGGCAACTTGAGCTGCAATCATACCGGTGCCAGTAGTGATATTATCATATGTAACATAGTGGCGTAACTATACAACACTCATATTAATTAATCTACGTCTATTGGTCGATCATCCACGTAAATATGGTTGGATTCTCGCTCCTCGGGTGCACCATCGAGATATCGTTATTTCGATGTTAGTACAATAGTAATCTTACGCTACAATAACAAAGCCTATCAACAGGTATTCAAACGAAAATCAATTTGGCCAGGAATGATGTCAATTTTGGTAAGGAGAGTAGTTATATAGATCGCTCTGGGGGTGGCAGGGGCTCTTATGGGCGCGGCGGTGAGGTGCCTGGAAACTCGTGTTGGCACATCGTACTTTTAGACCCCCCTTCCGTTCGCATATCGTAATGTGTTCTTATGGGTGCGCTCGCACGTCGTACTTTCTGGTATAGGCATCTCTCGCACATCGTACTTTCGCATGTCGTACTTTCGCGTATAGGCTGTGGTGGTGACTCGCCATGTTTTCTTATGGATGCGTCGGCATATCGTACTTTCGGGTACAGGAATCTCTCACACGGTGTTGAATATGTATCCAGTAAATAGTCACGAGTATCGCTAAACAGGAAATTCACTAAACCGCAGTGCATTGTGCGATTTTGAAAAACAGATGTTTGCGCTTGCGTTTTGATATGTCTGACCTACTAAATACGTCCGTTTTGCGAACACGGCTTGTTGTGAGGATTACGCAGCGCGTGCGGCCTATATTTCGAATGACCTGTGTGTTGAATTGTTTCCCGTCCAACCATGTGCTACTATCGATTATTACGCTAGTCCAGTCAGTGCGAAATAGTTTGCTAAATCTAGAAATCAGTCGCATGGTGTTACTTTAGTAATTAGTTTACCATAGAGCCGGCGTAGACGGTGATTCGAATACCGACAAATTTTCACTCATTTCTGACCCAACCCTAATCCTCTGTGAAGTTGACGCTTATTCAAAAAGGTGTGAAATAATTGTAAAATCCTAATCCGAAACCGATTATTTCGACTTTGGCGTAGTGCGCATTGAAATAGGATTGACAAACATGACTAGCAACTTCCCCACAGTCCCGTTTCGATATTATACACACATTGATTTGAAACAAGTAATGTAACATTACAACTCTATTCACGATCCTGCTTTCCGTTTGTCAAAGAGATATTTTAACATCTTACCATACTCAAAAGAATTATTCACAACATTAACAATTGTTAAAAATCTAGTTTCACTTACTTGATTATATCACTACAACTCATAAATTTGAATTAATTCATCCTGGTTGTACTCGTATGATCGGTCTTTTTTTATTCGATTGTAAAGGTCGTTACTATTCTGAAGACAAAGTATTTACTAATCGGTGCACATACGATTTGACTTGAACATATTATATTTTGAGTATACGAGATTTGAATGTCTGAACAATAACCGAGAAATAATCTATCACAATTAAATCCGTATATTACAGCGTAAAAGATATTTGGATGTAAGCAACTCGGTAAGGTCATAGTTACCACCACATTACCTAATTTACCCGACCAACTCGTCATGATCATTCCCGAAATCAACACAAACATGACTACTGACTTGAGTTAACCACAAAACAGCATCAAGTTTTAAATCCACTTGTAGCTTACGGCTTATTTGAATGCGGGTTATGCTTTGTTATAATTGAGTGTACGGAAATAGTATTACGTCTCGACATCTCGCCATCTTACCATATTCAAAGAGTCAACCACGAAAACATTGTCAAGTAAATCCGTTTGTAACTTACCCGACCAACTCAAGTAGTTAGCCAAGCATATACGAGTCCATACAAACACTAAAACCTAAAATCCATAACAAGTTCGGTTGTATTCATATCCCTACACTTCATTTTTTATTCAACTTTAAAAGTCGTTACTATTCTGTAAGACAAAGTAATTATTACTCGATATATTTTGTAAGACAAAAGTAATTACTACCCGCTGCAGGCGACTTGAGCTTAACATAATATGTTTGAGTATACGAGATTTGAAAGTCTGATCGACATAGTTGCGACTTTATTTCTTACAATCGAACGCTGGTGTTATATTCAAAGTTATCATACTGTAAACATAAGGATTGACACATCGATTTGATATGTAATAGTTGATCACGACTTGATTATTAAATTATTCGCGTTAATTAGAACCGGCGTTGTGTTGAAAGTTATGACAGCAACAAACTTTTCGGAAACATTGTTATTAACATATTGATTTGTAAAACTATACTTGTCTGAAATGTTCTTGATTTGAAAGATATTCCGTGTTGGTACAAATCACTCTGCGTATTACGGATATCAGAAGATATTTTACAAATGTTATTGTTTCCAGTACCCGAGACTAAAGATGAAACAACAATTTCGTTTGCTGATTAACAACCGGTGCAATACTTTATTGTCGGGATCTGCGGTGAGAATTGAAACATACGCACATTACGCAGTACGAAAATATCACTTCGGCTCCGGGGGAAGTCATTTAATCCGTGTTAAACTCTGTTCACACTCTCTGTTGAAAATGTGCGAAATTTAAAAACATTACGAGGTCACACCCTAAGACTTTGATCATCAAAAAGTAAATAGAGGTATCTTTACTGGACGGATTCTATTCAACCGGTCTTGATTAATACAAAACCCATAACAATAATATCGAAGTACGTGCTACACTGAAATCTACAAAAATGTGTTTGAGAAATTAAAAATTTTCCCATTGTCATTCGTCAAAGTAAATGTCGTCACAATACTCTATCACTAAAAAACCATATACTTGTATGTGATTGAATCACCGGCAATTAACTAGCTAAATCAAACCCCTAAGAATTTTCACTCACTCATTGGATATTAAACAGCGTCGCTTAATCGGTGTGAGTCGTTTTTTCTAAATATAAATCATATCTGTCCATCAGAAAACAATTTTCACTCACTTGGGTAATGAAATCAGTGTGCAATATCAATACAAGATATTTCCGTCACACAAAAAATAATCAACTTCACTCGAAATTTCCATACGACGAAACTGTACAAAGGTTTCATGTTTTTTGTATGACATGGAATTAATACCGATCGAAGTAACCGTATTAGAAATGACTTTCAAACAAAGACACTATATGCGGTTAACATTCTCATCGATTCTATTGTGATCAATGTATATTTCATGTGATCTGGATTCATTTCGATATGGTTAAACATTCAACCTCAACGGATACGAATCGTCACACACTCAAGTAATATCATACGAAATAGGTATTTACAACAACCAAGACACAGAAAATTTGTTTGGTCGTTTCGATTTTATTACTGGAGGTACTCATCACTTCGCTTAATACAATCTAGATTTAAGCTCAATCGAACCTTTGGTACCTATCGTTTTGCTGGATACGAATTATGTTAGTCTAACAGTACACAATTTTCACTATCTTGGGTTATGAACTCAGTGTGTTAGCGATCATTCAATATCTTGTAGTATCAACTAGTTACTTCGTAGGATACGAATGATCATCCTCACAACTCTTACAAAAGTACGAAGGATATTTACATCACACAAAGTAATCGACTTTACTCGATATCCTCACACTACGAAACTGAATGGTTGGTTTGACTCTACAAACTGTTTTTGATGTCACAAGAACTTTTTTTCACGAATGGTCACGCATCTAAATATTCAAATAATCCAACACACACAACTATAGTACTTACAGAAATATCATAGTTCTTGTAACAAAGTTGTATATGTACAATGCTTATCGTAAGTCCTACACATTTACGATAGCCGTCCGAGTTTGACTTTTAGAAACATTATACCGACAGCGCGACATCTTTCAAAATTAGAACCACGGTGACTACTTGAGAGACTTATCAATGATATCGCAGTAATACAGTTACTTCCACAAAAGAGTATGTATTCGACTTACGTTCCACAAATCTAACGCGTAAAACAATTTACTTTGCTAACGAAAAGCGCTGAGTCATCACATGGTTGTCCTCACAACAATACAACTAAAACATACTATCATACAAAATGGTCGTTATAGTTTGCACACCAACGGTACATCGTACAAGTAGCAAGTCTCGAGAATCCAGTTACTCAAAAAACGTGAAAGTATTTTTACGCCAAGTCGTTATGTTGACGAAAGCGTATATTGTAATATCATGATCGATTTGCATTCGTTGGCTGCAAAATGTCACTACTCTAAATAAGTATATCTCACTCAAAAGCATACTTGTTACCATTCGCTTTCATCAAGCACGAGTTCAAGAAACTTACTTACTACGATATGAATTGTTATTTTTATGTTGTGTAAATATGTAATAATTAATTTTAGTAACACTATATCAACATCTCGGAGTTGTGCGAATAGATTTACACGTGGTCTTGTGGTTTTAATCGAAGTACACAACACGGTCTAATGTAGAGTCATCTCTATTGTACAGCAACTCGGTAATCGAAATGCATTAACATTTGAACAACGATCTTGTTTCGTCGCACCAAAAAAAAATATGTTTACTATCGCGATACTCTACACAGGCCGTACAAATCCTTTTCACACTCGTAATAGTATACCAACAGCTGCCGGTGATAACGTTTAACAATACCAACGACACTAAACATACGATACCCACCCAAGTAAAATTATCATTTTCACCTGGAGGTCAGTCGTTAGCCGAGTAGAAATACCGTTGTCCTTTGGCGATTTATCGTTTACCCAGTGTAACAAACCCCTTTTCCTTTGGAAATCTATTTTTTTCTGGGTAACAAACCTTTTTCACTTGGAATCTATTTTTTTCTCTGGGTAACGAACCTTTTTCACTTGGAAATATATTTTTTCCCTGAGCAACAAACCTTTTTCACTTGGAAATATATTTTTATCCTACAGCAACAAACCATTTTCGCTTGGAAAAATACTTTTACCTAGAGTAACTAATCATTTTCTTTTGGAAATATATTTTTCCCTGAGTACCAATACCGTGTTCATTTGGGGGGCTATCGTTTACCCCAAGTAACAATACATTTTCACTTGGAGATTCAGCGTTTACCTAAGTAAAAATATCATTTTCCTTTGGAGATCTACCGTTTACCCAGAGTAACACTTGGCGATCTATCTTTTCCTAGAGTAACAAAACCATTTTCGTTTGAAAATAAATTTTTTCCCCAGGTAACAAACCCTTTTCACTTGGAAATATATTTTTTCCTAGGGTAACAAAACCATTTTCGTTTATAAATATATTTTTTGGCTGAGTAACAAACCCCTTTCGTTTAGAAATATATTTTTTCTCTGAGCAACGATACCGTTTCACTTGGAAATCTATTTTTTCCCTGAGTAATAATACCATTTTCGTTTAGAAATCAGACAACCAATCCCGACAATTTGATATTTTTGTATATTGTTTACAGTGGATAGTGGCAAAATATACACCAACAACAACTCCAATACATTTGTGTTATCGCATATTCACTTGTGCTGATGCAACCCATCAAAATCATCGGTTACCCACATGCAATGTGCTGTTGTACATCGACGTTTATGTTTTTGGAAAATTGGACAATAGGCTTCGATAGTTCTGTGATGTCCGGGTTCGTGCTTTGGATTTTCCAGAGTCAAAATATCTGAATAAAACACCTCCTTGACGATGGTTGGTATGTGGATAACGGTGTTCGGAAAACGGTTGGATTTATGTCACCCATCGCGATAACAATTCCAGGTCGAGTTTTCCCCCGCGTGTTTACTATATTGTGTCTTTATTGGTCATGTATGTCTCGACATTCAGTTTGAAATCGGAAACCCTGATAAAGTATGTAACCGGATCCGGATATCAACTCTGAATCGATAAACCAATGAGCAATATTCAAAGTAAACATGTTACACCCTGTGTTTCCACGAAAAAATACCATCCAGACATACGTCGCGCTTGTTTCCCCACATCAGTATACGCGTAAATGGAGGTGTGTGACATTGCATGCAATGTGTTGGTATACAAACATCGATCCATAGACATTATCATAGACGGTAGTTTTGATGTAGATCGAATGTCATCACACCCGATAACAATAAATACCAGGGTATGTGATTGTGCGTGGTTCGTATATTCGACTGTGAACGCTCTATTGGTATATGCTGTATAGTTCACTTTCACCGTCGTGCGAATAACCCATGTTACGGTTCGATGTTTGTGTGTCTGTATGTCACGCTTCAGATTGACTCAGAGTCATTGCAATGTGGCTTATTGGTATTGTTATCGGGTGTGATGACATTCGATCTACATCAAAACTACCGGCTATGATAATGTCTATGGATCGATGTTTGTATACCAACACATTGCATGCAATGTCACACACCTCCATTTACGCGTATACTGATGTGGGGAAACAAGCGCGACGTATGTCTGGATGGTATTTTTTCGTGGAAACACAGGGTGTAACATGTTTACTTTGAATATTGCTCATTGGTTTATCGATTCAGAGTTGATATCCGGATCCGGTTACATACTTTATCAGGGTTTCCGATTTCAAACTGAATGTCGAGACATACATGACCAATAAAGACACAATATAGTAAACACGCGGGGGAAAACTCGACCTGGAATTGTTATCGCGATGGGTGACATAAATCCAACCGTTTTCCGAACACCGTTATCCACATACCAACCATCGTCAAGGAGGTGTTTTATTCAGATATTTTGACTCTGGAAAATCCAAAGCACGAACCCGGACATCACAGAACTATCGAAGCCTATTGTCCAATTTTCCAAAAACATAAACGTCGATGTACAACAGCACATTGCATGTGGGTAACCGATGATTTTGATGGGTTGCATCAGCACAAGTGAATATGCGATAACACAAATGTATTGGAGTTGTTGTTGGTGTATATTTTGCCACTATCCACTGTAAACAATATACAAAAATATCAAATTGTCGGGATTGGTTGTCTGATTTCTAAACGAAAATGGTATTATTACTCAGGGAAAAAATAGATTTCCAAGTGAAACGGTATCGTTGCTCAGAGAAAAAATATATTTCTAAACGAAAGGGGTTTGTTACTCAGCCAAAAAATATATTTATAAACGAAAATGGTTTTGTTACCCTAGGAAAAAATATATTTCCAAGTGAAAAGGGTTTGTTACCTGGGGAAAAAATTTATTTTCAAACGAAAATGGTTTTGTTACTCTAGGAAAAGATAGATCGCCAAGTGTTACTCTGGGTAAACGGTAGATCTCCAAAGGAAAATGATATTTTTACTTAGGTAAACGCTGAATCTCCAAGTGAAAATGTATTGTTACTTGGGGTAAACGATAGCCCCCCAAATGAAAACGGTATTGGTACTCAGGGAAAAATATATTTCCAAAAGAAAATGATTAGTTACTCTAGGTAAAAGTATTTTTCCAAGTGAAAATGGTTTGTTGCTGTAGGATAAAAATATATTTCCAAGTGAAAAAGGTTTGTTGCTCAGGGAAAAAATATATTTCCAAGTGAAAAAGGTTCGTTACCCAGAGAAAAAAATAGATTCCAAGGGAAAAAGGTTTGTTACCCAGAAAAAAATAGATTTCCAAAGGAAAAGGGGTTTGTTACACTGGGTAAACGATAAATCGCCAAAGGACAACGGTATTTCTACTCGGCTAACGACTGACCTCCAGGTGAAAATGATAATTTTACTTGGGTGGGTATCGTATGTTTAGTGTCGTTGGTATTGTTAAACGTTATCACCGGCAGCTGTTGGTATACTATTACGAGTGTGAAAAGGATTTGTACGGCCTGTGTAGAGTATCGCGATAGTAAACATATTTTTTTTTGGTGCGACGAAACAAGATCGTTGTTCAAATGTTAATGCATTTCGATTACCGAGTTGCTGTACAATAGAGATGACTCTACATTAGACCGTGTTGTGTACTTCGATTAAAACCACAAGACCACGTGTAAATCTATTCGCACAACTCCGAGATGTTGATATAGTGTTACTAAAATTAATTATTACATATTTACACAACATAAAAATAACAATTCATATCGTAGTAAGTAAGTTTCTTGAACTCGTGCTTGATGAAAACGAATGGTAACAAGTATGCTTTTGAGTGAGATATACTTATTTAGAGTAGTGACATTTTGCAGCCAACGAATGCAAATCGATCATGATATTACAATATACGCTTTCGTCAACATAACGACTTGGCGTAAAAATACTTTCACGTTTTTTGAGTAACTGGATTCTCGAGACTTGCTACTTGTACGATGTACCGTTGGTGTGCAAACTATAACGACCATTTTGTATGATAGTATGTTTTAGTTGTATTGTTGTGAGGACAACCATGTGATGACTCAGCGCTTTTCGTTAGCAAAGTAAATTGTTTTACGCGTTAGATTTGTGGAACGTAAGTCGAATACATACTCTTTTGTGGAAGTAACTGTATTACTGCGATATCATTGATAAGTCTCTCAAGTAGTCACCGTGGTTCTAATTTTGAAAGATGTCGCGCTGTCGGTATAATGTTTCTAAAAGTCAAACTCGGACGGCTATCGTAAATGTGTAGGACTTACGATAAGCATTGTACATATACAACTTTGTTACAAGAACTATGATATTTCTGTAAGTACTATAGTTGTGTGTGTTGGATTATTTGAATATTTAGATGCGTGACCATTCGTGAAAAAAAGTTCTTGTGACATCAAAAACAGTTTGTAGAGTCAAACCAACCATTCAGTTTCGTAGTGTGAGGATATCGAGTAAAGTCGATTACTTTGTGTGATGTAAATATCCTTCGTACTTTTGTAAGAGTTGTGAGGATGATCATTCGTATCCTACGAAGTAACTAGTTGATACTACAAGATATTGAATGATCGCTAACACACTGAGTTCATAACCCAAGATAGTGAAAATTGTGTACTGTTAGACTAACATAATTCGTATCCAGCAAAACGATAGGTACCAAAGGTTCGATTGAGCTTAAATCTAGATTGTATTAAGCGAAGTGATGAGTACCTCCAGTAATAAAATCGAAACGACCAAACAAATTTTCTGTGTCTTGGTTGTTGTAAATACCTATTTCGTATGATATTACTTGAGTGTGTGACGATTCGTATCCGTTGAGGTTGAATGTTTAACCATATCGAAATGAATCCAGATCACATGAAATATACATTGATCACAATAGAATCGATGAGAATGTTAACCGCATATAGTGTCTTTGTTTGAAAGTCATTTCTAATACGGTTACTTCGATCGGTATTAATTCTATAGCGTGCTCTGTCGTGGGCGCGCGTTCTTCTTGGTCCGCGGCTCGATGAGTCATAGTAGACACGTCAGCATTGCTCTTTTAATAAAACAACTAAAACATGACGATGCTCGTCCGACGGAGACTAAAAGACGACTGCACCTCTGACGGTGACTAAAAAGCGACTGCACCTCCGACGGTGACTAACGGCCGACTGACACACATAGGTTCGCAAACGGCATCAAATAGCAACATGATTGATGATCAGTGAGGGTAATCATGGTAATCAGGGAGCGGTTACGCTACAAGGGCCCCCCTGGTTGGTAAAAGCTTTAGGATATTATTGACAACAGTAAACGATTCAACTACAAGTGAAGTACTATACAAATATGACACGGTAGTGGTTACAGGTTAGGTTTCGAAATACGAGTACGATTCTAATGGTATAACGAATACGAGAGCGACGTGGGTGTGGTATGGTAAAGCTATAACGACAAAATGATTCATTCAGCGATAATGATGCACTTTACAATGTGAAAGGCTCTAGACAACGATTTATAGAACATACAAGAGATGAAGGAGGCTGTTGCGAAAAAATACAAGTGATGGCGGAAAAGTGAATGAGTAACACACTAAATATCCATTTCAAATACTGGTTGACAAACACAAAATCATTCAAGTGACGTGGGGTACGAATAATACGGCCACTGGCATATTAACGAAGCCAATCGGTTGAGGCGCCATGCGGACAGTTATTCGTTCGAATTGTGAAAACATTTCAGTGCGGATCAAAACTTGATGTGGACACAATAAACTTGAGTGATGTACGGTGTGATTATCATTTCAAAAAAACGTGTGCGTAATTGTATAATCGTTTGGGACGTGTGATTTTGAATTCGAATTAAAGTTATATGGGATATGCGCAACCCAGAGAACGAGCGTTTGGATTTACTAGTGCAGCCGGTACAATCGCAGTGAATCGTGAATAATACTAGAAGAGGGATTCACTAAATGGCGAGGCAACACATTCAAGTGCCATGCACATTACAGAGCTTCGATGGCGAAAAAGTATAGGTGATCGAGTAACGGTTGAGTGAGATTTTTTTAGAATTGCGCGACTATAAGCGTTGTCTAATCCTATATGGTACGCAAGTAGGTATGAGTTGCGAAAGCTTTTGGGCGTAAGAGATAACGTCATAATTCGCTAACATAAGTCGAAGTTAGTAATATCATATTGCGTGATGATCAACCTTACCGCAGTTTTGGGGATATGTAACGTCTAGTCGTGACTGATGGCGTAAAATAACGATAAGAATTCATTAGAGTAAACTGAAAAACGGTCAAGATAGAGGGAACATACAATTGAATGAATATGCAGTAATTGCTAGAACATCTATCAACATCACGGAGCGGAATTGTTCGACAAGTGCACTGGCAATGGATTAAAAGAATCCCTACATTTCGATTGAACTTGGAGCGTTATTGGCACAGCACGTTGACATCGTTGCACGAATTGGATCTGTCGCTCTTCATATCTCGCAAGTCGTGTCGTTAAGGTCCGTGAGAAGTCTAGTAGATTCTCGGATGCGTGAGCGGGTAATGTAGAACAGAACGTCGAAAGCGTCTGTCACATAATACTGAGACGAAGAGCGTTTTCGTTCGGAATATGCCTATCAAGGTGATAGGTTAGTTGCAAGTCGTCGCTCGACAAGATGAGTGAAGGGGGGATCTGCGTTTGAGCGCATTTCCCGCTGTTTCTGTCGACGCCGAGGTGATTCGATTCGGTTCATGGTCCCATCAGCAATAATGGTTCCGTCGGTTGCGTAAAGTTTCGTTCGGCTCATCTTCCGTTCTACATTTGGGATGCGTAGGGAGACAGATACAGTATAGCTGCCTCTATATCTACGTAGAAAAACGAGTATGTCGGTGTCGCGCGATCGGAGATATGAAGTTGCGAAGAGAATTCAGTGTACGTGGTCGCTGTGTTAAGGCTCGGTCATGTCGTCGTCGTGCTGTGAATATGCGAGTCCGCAAGTGATGCAGGAAGTAGTACTTGGTGAAGCATTCAGCATGCAGATTTGAGTTGTTCTGGGGTCTTGAATGGACAAAGTCTCAGCGGTAGAAGCGTCGTAACAAAGCAAGTACGTGTAGAAAGGTCCGAATTCCATGTCGTTGAAATCCCGCATCCATGCAAACAGACTATCGATTCCTATGTGGCTAGTGCAAATCTCGTTTTCGCATATCGTGAGTTCATCGCTTTCTATCATTGATCCTGGTCGAGCTTGCGGCATTACAGCAGTTCCGTCTACCGCGCGGCATTTCCAAAAAGATCACGTCAGCTATCTCGTGGAACAGCGAGATCACGTCGGCTTCTGATCACGTCAGCTTCTGATCACGTCGGGGTCACCAAAATATAGCGTGCTCTGTCGTGGGCGCGCGTTCTTCTTGGTCCGCGGCTCGATGAGTCATAGTAGACACGTCAGCATTGCTCTTTTAATAAAACAACTAAAACATGACGATGCTCGTCCGACGGAGACTAAAAGACGACTGCACCTCTGACGGTGACTAAAAAGCGACTGCACCTCCGACGGTGACTAACGGCCGACTGACACACATAGGTTCGCAAACGGCATCAAATAGCAACATGATTGATGATCAGTGAGGGTAATCATGGTAATCAGGGAGCGGTTACGCTACAATTCCATGTCATACAAAAAACATGAAACCTTTGTACAGTTTCGTCGTATGGAAATTTCGAGTGAAGTTGATTATTTTTTGTGTGACGGAAATATCTTGTATTGATATTGCACACTGATTTCATTACCCAAGTGAGTGAAAATTGTTTTCTGATGGACAGATATGATTTATATTTAGAAAAAACGACTCACACCGATTAAGCGACGCTGTTTAATATCCAATGAGTGAGTGAAATTTCTTAGGGGTTTGATTTAGCTAGTTAATTGCCGGTGATTCAATCACATACAAGTATATGGTTTTTTAGTGATAGAGTATTGTGACGACATTTACTTTGACGAATGACAATGGGAAAATTTTTAATTTCTCAAACACCTTTTTGTAGATTTCAGTGTAGCACGTACTTCGATATTATTGTTATGGGTTTTGTATTAATCAAGACCGGTTGAATAGAATCCGTCCAGTACAGATACCTCTATTTACTTTTTGATGATCAAAGTCTTAGGGTGTGACCTCGTAATGTTTTTAAATTTCGCACATTTTCAACAGAGAGTGTGAACAGAGTTTAACACGGATTAAATGACTTCCCCCGGAGCCGAAGTGATATTTTCGTACTGCGTAATGTGCGTATGTTTCAATTCTCACCGCAGATCCCGACAATAAAGTATTGCACCGGTTGTTAATCAGCAAACGAAATTGTTGTTTCATCTTTAGTCTCGGGTACTGGAAACAATAACATTTGTAAAATATCTTCTGATATCCGTAATACGCAGAGTGATTTGTACCAACACGGAATATCTTTCAAATCAAGAACATTTCAGACAAGTATAGTTTTACAAATCAATATGTTAATAACAATGTTTCCGAAAAGTTTGTTGCTGTCATAACTTTCAACACAACGCCGGGTCTAATTAACGCGAATAATTTAATAATCAAGTCGTGATCAACTATTACATACGTCAAATCGATGTGTCAATCCTTATGTTTACAGTATGATAACTTTGAATATAACACCAGCGTTCGATTGTAAGAAATAAAGTCGCAACTACGTCGATCAGACTTTCAAATCTCGTATACTCAAACATATTATGTTAAGCTCAAGTCGCCTGCAGCGGGTAGTAATTACTTTTGTCTTACAAAATATATCGAGTAATAATTACTTTGTCTTACAGAATAGTAACGACTTTTAAAGTTGAATAAAAAATGAAGTGTAGGGATATGAATACAACCGAACTTGTTATGGATTTTAGGTTTTAGTGTTTGTATGGACTCGTATATGCTTGGCTAACTACTTGAGTTGGTCGGGTAAGTTACAAACGGATTTACTTGACAATGTTTTCGTGGTTGACTCTTTGAATATGGTAAGATGGCGAGATGTCGAGACGTAATACTATTTCCGTACACTCAATTATAACAAAGCATAACCCGCATTCAAATAAGCCGTAAGCTACAAGTGGATTTAAAACTTGATGCTGTTTTGTGGTTAACTCAAGTCAGTAGTCATGTTTGTGTTGATTTCGGGAATGATCATGACGAGTTGGTCGGGTAAATTAGGTAATGTGGTGGTAACTATGACCTTACCGAGTTGCTGACATCCAAATATCTTTTACGCTGTAATATACGGATTTAATTGTGATAGATTATTTCTCGGTTATTGTTCAGACATTCAAATCTCGTATACTCAAAATATAATATGTTCAAGTCAAATCGTATGTGCACCGATTAGTAAATACTTTGTCTTCAGAATAGTAACGACCTTTACAATCGAATAAAAAAAGACCGATCATACGAGTACAACCAGGATGAATTAATTCAAATTTATGAGTTGTAGTGATATAATCAAGTAAGTGAAACTAGATTTTTAACAATTGTTAATGTTGTGAATAATTCTTTTGAGTATGGTAAGATGTTAAAATATCTCTTTGACAAACGGAAAGCAGGATCGTGAATAGAGTTGTAATGTTACATTACTTGTTTCAAATCAATGTGTGTATAATATCGAAACGGGACTGTGGGGAAGTTGCTAGTCATGTTTGTCAATCCTATTTCAATGCGCACTACGCCAAAGTCGAAATAATCGGTTTCGGATTAGGATTTTACAATTATTTCACACCTTTTTGAATAAGCGTCAACTTCACAGAGGATTAGGGTTGGGTCAGAAATGAGTGAAAATTTGTCGGTATTCGAATCACCGTCTACGCCGGCTCTATGGTAAACTAATTACTAAAGTAACACCATGCGACTGATTTCTAGATTTAGCAAACTATTTCGCACTGACTGGACTAGCGTAATAATCGATAGTAGCACACGGTTGGACGGGAAACAATTCAACACACAGGTCATTCGAAATATAGGCCGCACGCGCTGCGTAATCCTCACAACAAGCCGTGTTCGCAAAACGGACGTATTTAGTAGGTCAGACATATCAAAACGCAAGCGCAAACATCTGTTTTTCAAAATCGCACAATGCACTGCGGTTTAGTGAATTTCCTGTTTAGCGATACTCGTGACTATTTACTGGATACATATTCAACACCGTGTGAGAGATTCCTGTACCCGAAAGTACGATATGCCGACGCATCCATAAGAAAACATGGCGAGTCACCACCACAGCCTATACGCGAAAGTACGACATGCGAAAGTACGATGTGCGAGAGATGCCTATACCCGAAAGTACGATATGCCGACGCAACCATAAGAACACATGGCGAATCACCACCACTGCCTAGACGCGAAAGTACGACATGCGAAAGTACGATGTGTGAGAGATGCCTATACCTAAAAGTACGATGTGCCAACACGAGTTTTCAATACGATATGCGAGAGATGCCTATACCAGAAAGTACGACGTGCGAGCGCACCCATAAGAACACATTACGATATGCGAGCGGAAGGGGGGTCTAAAAGTACGATGTGCCAACACGAGTTTCCAGGCACCTCACCGCCGCGCCCATAAGAGCCCCTGCCATCCCCAGAGCGATCTATATAACTACTAAGGAGCACACGTCAAGTGTTTGAGTTTAAATGATACTGCAATGAATAGAGATTGACTTGGAAACAAAATGGAGATTGCAACACTACAGCCGATGAGTGATATTAGGTTTAGACTCCCTTCGCTTCCCGGACTCTGTGTACAGGAAACAGGAACCAACAGCTCAACAACGCTAACTTAATGTTTTTGTGCTATTATCATTATCAATTACAGTTTAGCCCAAACCACGCCCCTTCGTAAGTAGCATAGGCCTGTACAGAGCGATAATGATCGATTATAGCTAATGATATATATATTGAACGATGGTTTTTTATTCAGCGCTCAAAAATTAGGAAAAACAACAACATAAATAAGAAGCCAAACCGCAAATTTATAAGATTTTGTTACGTAGCGTTAAGGCCTCTTGGAAAGGTGCCACAGTTAGCGATCTGAGGGATAGGCCTACTTCCAGTTTCTCAGAATAGCTATAATAGTACTACATTATATTACAGATCATAAATAAGGCTCATGCAAGTGATGAAGTTATTCGCAAACAGTGGAATATGGACTAAAACACGATGATCGGCTTCTTGAATACAGCTACAAGCCACAAAAACAGTATAGCTCTCACGACGATATAAGTTGGCATGTTCCTATGCCCCTTTTGATCGTGATACGGTGTTGACAATGGATTTTCGTTATGAGGAATGCGGGAGATTTTACTGTAAACGCCGGTTTTAGAATTTATTTATTTATTTATTTGTTTTAAAATCACGATTCTGGTTTCTCTGGAGAACGGGGCTTGGGCGCATTGAGTCAGAATACGGTATACAGCGTTGCGACCAAATCTATTTGAATTGTAAGTAGTGTAATGATCCGTTTTTGGTACGCACCAATCATGCGTGTCGAGTCCGCCCCCGAGGCTATTTACGTTCATCGTGCCCGTTAGACTATAACCGTGTGTATTTAGGAGCAAATTTCGAAAAGTATGATGTCTATACAAGACTATATTCGCCAGATATTATATTATGTGTATTTTTCCTGGATATTTAATATTAGTATGTGTATTTAGGACTTTGTATTTGGATTAGTGAGCGTTAGATGTTTTCGGCCATATAACTTTACCAAAGGCCCATTGCTTTCAGACTATCTATGTTCACGAGAACACTACATGATGCCGACACGCGTCTATAGGAATATACTCAACTTTCAACCGCCTATTCAAAAGTCTTGCGCGACTTCAGATACAACAATTAGGCCATCACGTACATTTCGCGCGATCAACTACGCATGATTCTATATGAATTTCATAGATAGTGTCCGAGTTCTATGTGACATAAGTACAATTCCAGCATCGGTATTGGCAATAAAGCCTAAAAATTAGAGTCGCACCTTTTCGCAATTTATGCAGCTATTCACTCAGATTTGCCACATTTGCTATATCTGAAGTAGAATTTCAGCGTCGTTATTCACTATAAGCCGAGAAATGCACCTTCGCGCAATTTATATAGACAGACGCATTAACTTTGCTGCATCTGAAGTAAAATTTCAGCGTCGTTATTTGTTATAAGCCGAGAAATGTACATTCGCGCAATTTTCACAGGTAGTCTCACACACTTTGCTGCGTCTGAAGTAGAATTTCAGCGTCGTTGTTTGCTATAAGCCAGGTAATTAGAGTCGCTGCTTCGCGCAATTTCTACAGGCAGTCTCACACACTTTGCTGCATCTGAGCTTCATACTAATACATGCATAATTTTTGCATGACGAGAATACGGGTAATTAAATCATCAATAAACGCCGGAGGCGAGTCATTTAAACCTTGTTGCTAGATAATACCGCTTTCGGCTACAACAAAGTTGCCCTGCAACAAAAAATAGAAGCCCTAATGATCATGCAGAGGAAAGTTCAATTATACATCGAATTATTCGAATAGACTATCTACATTATATAGGTATGAAGTGAAATAGAACGGAGTTTACGCCAAAGATGCTATTGATCATAGACTAAGCTTGCTTTCAGAGTTGGAAACTAAATGCATATGAAAATTTTACTAGGTTTTCCCCACACGCATCAAATGTAGGCCTACTCAAGTGTTTATGAGGTGGAGAATAGTTCGAAGGTTGTTGGTATGCAAGGACGTCGCATAGAATTGTGAAGCTTTCTGTAAACTATAATCCAGTGATCTATTTTCAATCACTATACTTTATTAATCTAAACTAAGTACTGTTAGTAGGCAAACCCTAGGAAAGTATCCTCTGGTAAAAGCAGGAGTAATTCGTTATCCGTGAAATAAATAGATAGCGCGCAATATGAGCGGTGCTGCGATGACTGACAAATACTTTGAATTAATGTATAGAAGTAGCGATTTCGAACTACGTAAAAAGTTAGTCGAGCTCACGCATTTTCCATTTTCAAAAGTCAAAACACGTCGTTGTTTTGTGAAATGAATACTAAATTTGATAAAAAATAAAAAATAAAAAAGAGCGAAAAATTACATTTTATCCCGGAATGCCAACAAGAAAAATCGTATGAATTTGTAAGCTACTTATTCATGACAGAATAATAATTCTACTCGTACACTTTCTCACTGCAGCATTAGCTTACGCGGATTGTGCACGCAGATTGAATTACGTTGAGATTTCTCCAATAGCTAACGTAATAATGAGTTCTGTGCGCGGCTATAATGTTAGCTGACAATATAGCCGAAGTCGCACAAATTCGAATGTATATGCAAGTTCTCTGTTAAGGGTAGACTATCTAGCCTCGCTTATTACTCGAATCTCGCCGTGGTTACAAATTAGGCATGCTAATGCGTTGAGTTTGAAGCTAAAACATCCTATTTCATGCAGCCAAGAAGACTAGCACCGCAAGCCCGGAACTAGTTACAAGCATATAATGACAAACCAGATTAGACAACACTAAAGGTGGGCTATTTCTTGTCTATATTGAAAAATCGACAATGAAAATTTAACTAGGTTTTCCCCACACGCATCAAATGTAGGCCTACTCAAGTGTTTATGAGGTGGCGAATAGTTCGAAAGTTGTTGGTATGCAAGGATATCACATAGAATTGTGGTGTTTTCTGTAAACTATAATCCAGTGATCTATTTTCAATGACTATACTTTTATTAATCTAAACTAAGTTCTGTTAGTAGGCAAACCATAGGAAAGTATCCTCTGATAAAAGCAGAAGTAATTCGTAATCCGTGAAATAAATAGATAGCGCGCAATATGAGCGGTGCTGCGATGACTGACAAATACTTCGAATTATTGTGTAGAATAGCGATTTCGAACTACGTGAAAAGTTAGTCGAGATCACGCATTTTCCATTTTCAAAAGTCAAAACACGACGTTTTTTGTAAAATGAATAATAATTTTAATAAAAAATAAAAAAGAGCGAAAAATTACATTTTATCTCGGAACGCAACAAGAAAAATCGTATGAACTTGTACAGTACTTATTCATGACATAATAATAATTCTACTTGTACACTTATTCACATTTTATAACACTTTTAGTAATACTTAACGGTTTCAGTTTTAAATAAAACTAGGAATATAAACTAATCGAAAAATTCGGTAACCAATTTCGCGTAGGCTATGCATACAGATGAGGGAAGTTACATCAACGCGTGTTAACTAGTTGTATTATGTAGCTTGTAATTCATGCAAGTTTCGAAACTTCTACACCGAGTCTTTTTAAAGTAGATAGAAACGAAAAACAATTACGCGTAGGCTATGCATACAAATGAGGAAAGTTACATCAACGCGTGTTAACTAGTTGTATCGAGTTATCGAATGAGTTTTTTCCTTACATCAAAACAACTAGAATGTGTAACTACATTAGAAAACGTTCCTAACCCTTAACGCACCAGCGATAAATCGTACAAGCAACAAGTTTCGAGTAATCGAAATCGCGCCCCCTGAATTCAAAGCTTATTTCGAGATCTAAGCTACTTTGAAAATGAGGATCGTAGGATTTGCTTGAGTTTCATCTATATTTTACAATGCGTTTTCGCGTTCCAGAATGACTTATGTCAATGAAAAATAGCCATTGATCATGGTTTTGTTTTTGAAAGATGTCGCGATGCCGGTGAATTTTATAGTTCTTGTAAAAAGTTGTTTGTACACAATATATGTTTAAAGTAAGTCCTACGCATTCATGATTTCGTCCGAGTTCGTATTTTAGTAATATATACTAATTTACGATAGCGCGTTTGTAACTTGTGCAAGTACAGGAATATCATAGTTCTTGAACCGTGCTCAATGCTTAATAGACCATTTTTGCTATTTTTCATCGCCATAAGTCATTCTGGACCGCGTAAACGCATCGTACGATATAGATGAAAGTTATGCAAATCCTAGGATCCTCATTTTCAAAGTAGCTAAGATCTCGAAATAAGCTCTGACTTGCTATTCTCCTCAAAGCATGGAATTATCAAGAGTATCGCCTTCGATCACTGAAGAAAAGGATGAAATTATATTCGAAGCATATTCCTTGACCAGGAATTTTATCATGTACGAACTCGACGGCTCATGCGTTAAGGTAAATACGAAAGCAGAGAGAACCTTACGTCGTGTTGGGGATGAAATGTTCGAGCGACATCGAACTGTCCTAAACGCAGTCTCCAAACGTCTCCGCTATTTGCACTTTTTCACATTTTATAACACCTTAAGTAGTACTTAACAGTTTTAGTTTTAAATAAAATACGGAATATAAACTAATCGAAAAATTCGGTTTTTGCGTGCATCTGTTTTGCGGGGGGGGGGGGGGGGGCGTATAGCACGTACCTATACATAGTCAACTTTAATAACTGAATTACCATGCTTAACATTGAATCCCAACTCTAAACTTGATACGAAGATGTAGGACATTATGGCAATGCACCATGCTAAATTTCATCACACATCTAATGATGGAACACCTTTAAAACTAACGCAGTCGAATACCGACTTTTACGCGTATCTGTTTTGCGTGAACTTAGCATATACCTATACATAGTCAATTTTAATAGCAGAATTACCGTGTTAAACATTGAATTCCCACCTTGAAAGTTGGTACGCGGTTATAGGACATTATAAAAATGCACCATACCAAACCCCATCAGACATTTCATGATGGAACAACTTTAAAACTAACGCGGCTCTACATCGACGTTTTTGCGTACATCTGTTTTGCGGGAGCGCATAGCACGTACCCATACATAGCCCACTTTAATAACGGAATTACCATGCATTGAATCCCAACTCTAAACTTGATACGTAGTTGTAGGGCATTATGGCTATGCACCATGCTAAATTTCATCACACATCTAATGATGGAACACCTTTGAAACTATCGCAGTCGAATACCGACTTTTACGCATATCTGTTTTTCGTGAACATAGCATATACCCATACATAGTCAATTTTAATAACAGAATTAGCATGCTAAACATTAAATTCTCACCTTGAACGTTGGTACGCAGTTGTAGGACATAATAACAATGCACCATACCAAATTTCGTCAGACATTTCATGATGTAACACCTTTAAAACCAACGCAGTTCTATACAGACTTTTGGCTAAATCTGTTTTTCCGTAGCGTAGCACGTACCTAAACATAGTCAACTTTATTAACGGAATTACCATGTTAATATTCGACTCCCTACCTTGAAACTCGCTACGCAGTTGTAAGACATTATGACAATGCACCATGTCAAGTTTTGTTACGCATTTCATGATTGAACAAATTTTAAACTAACGCAGTTCCATACCGACTTTTGCGGGAGCGTAGCACGTACCTACGCATACTCAACTTTAATAACGGAATTACCGAGCTAAACATTGAATGCGCAACTTGAAGATTGGTTCACAGGTGTAGGACATTATGACAATGGAACATATCAAATTTCATCACACATTTCATGATGGAACACCTTTAAAACTAACGCAGTTCTATACCAACTTAGCGTGAATCTGTTTGCACGAGCGTAGCACGTACCTATGCGTGATCAACTTTAGTGATGGAATTACATATGTAGGCCTGATTAAGTTGCAACACTTTTGCAATGATTCGTCTTGCTTCCTATAACATCCCACTCGATGCCCTCGTTATTACTATTAGGCTGTAATCTCAGCCTGAGCTATGTCTCGAAGCCTACGGGACTCTGCAAATTGTTTCGATTTATTCTGTCCGTTTCAATTTAAGATAAGGAAGCCCATTTCACTCAATGAATCGATGCCTACGGTACTCTACAAAATTATCTGATTAATTCTCCCTATGCTTATTAATCATAAGAAAGATGATTTGACACCTAAAGTACGACATACTTGTTCGCTTGAGCTAAGCCACAGCGCTTGGAGTGGAATTTTACGGGGTATGTGGTCTCATTTCGTAGGGCTCTATGCCATAGGAGCATACTTTACGCTCCAATTCGATTCCCACACATTCCATATAATTACTAACAGAACCATTGAGTACCAGCCTTGACCCGACAGTACGACGGAGACTATCAAAATATCGAGAGAAGCCCTCTTTTCTGAAATATTCAAGGTTTTATCAGGACTTCCCTTCATATAAACTCCAGCAGAATCACTAATAACCTCTCAAGTTTACTCAATTTACTTTAATCTGATACTCGTGTACCAAATCCCTATTTTCCGCAAGTATGATAGAGGCTATCGCTCGACACTCAACGATTCGTAATTTTGCTGGAATACAAGTACAATTAGGGATTGAAAAGTAACTGATATAGGTGGTTATGTTTGTAGGATATTTACACTTCTACTTACCGGTTTTTCAGGAGAAACTACCTACTTTTAGGACTTTATATTTCAAAGTAGTTTGAGGTTACGTTTGTATCACCTTGATAAGTGCTATTATCAAAAACTGCTTTGCTAAACTCTTACACTTTCACTGAACTTCTACACTGAATCTTGTAAAGTAGATAGAAAAGGAAAACTATTAACATAAGGTAAGTGAGAAGCACGCAAATTTCGATTGCTTAAAAATGCCACAAACTGCGCCAACTTTCAGAGTTGTTAAGTATAGAAGTACTCGTATTTCTTGAGAATACCCAAGTAGGTTTTTTGCCTACATGCATCACATACTCTCAAGTCCTTATGATATTGGAGTACATCAACTTCATGATAGCTAGAGTATTAAACAGTAATAGACCTAGAGTACTAACGTTTTACTTACTCGGAAATGACTACTTCTACCTTATTTTAAAGGATACCTCGTTCGAAGCGAAATTGTATGTGGTTGTGGATAACATCCAAGATGTAGGCTCACTTTGAAGGTTACTTCGTAAAACTCAAATATTGCGCAGTGAGAGTTCGCAAATTCTCTAAGTATTTTTGTTATTTTTATTGCGATAAGTCATTCTGCAGCGCGAAAATGCGTCGTAGGATATAGATGAAACTAGCACCACTCATCAAGACCGCTGAAAACAGTACATTTCAACATTTAGTAGCAGTAAATTTCTAGTAAAGTACAAGACGTGATGATTTCCGAGTGAGTTAAAAAGTAAGTATTGCAGGTATAGTTTACCTGAAAACCGAATACTCTGAAATAGAAGTAGATGCAGTGTAAATAGTTAATCACTTGATTAAGTTCAGTGCAAGCAGATAAAACCTATACTTGAGTAGTACAAAATGCACGAGTACTTCGCTATCGCCTCCCTCCACGTAATAAGTGACTAGAGAATTTGCGAACTCTCACTGCGCAATATTTGAGTTTTACGAAGTAACCTTCAAAGTGAGCCTACATCTTGGATGTTATCCACAACCACATACAATTTCGCTTCGAACGAGGTATCCTTTAAAATAAGGTAGAAGTAGTCATTTCCGAGTAAGTAAAACGTTAGTACTCTAGGTCTATTACTGTTTAATACTCTAGCTATCATGAAGTTGATGTACTCCAATATCATAAGGACTTGAGAGTATGTGATGCATGTAGGCAAAAAACCTACTTGGGTATTCTCAAGAAATACGAGTACTTCTATACTTAACAACTCTGAAAGTTGGCGCAGTTTGTGGCATTTTTAAGCAATCGAAATTTGCGTGCTTCTCACTTACCTTATGTTAATAGTTTTCCTTTTCTATCTACTTTACAAGATTCAGTGTAGAAGTTCAGTGAAAGTGTAAGAGTTTAGCAAAGCAGTTTTTGATAATAGCACTTATCAAGGTGATACAAACGTAACCTCAAACTACTTTGAAATATAAAGTCCTAAAAGTAGGTAGTTTCTCCTGAAAAACCGGTAAGTAGAAGTGTAAATATCCTACAAACATAACCACCTATATCAGTTACTTTTCAATCCCTAATTGTACTTGTATTCCAGCAAAATTACGAATCGTTGAGTGTCGAGCGATAGCCTCTATCATACTTGCGGAAAATAGGGATTTGGTACACGAGTATCAGATTAAAGTAAATTGAGTAAACTTGAGAGGTTATTAGTGATTCTGCTGGAGTTTATATGAAGGGAAGTCCTGATAAAACCTTGAATATTTCAGAAAAGAGGGCTTCTCTCGATATTTTGATAGTCTCCGTCGTACTGTCGGGTCAAGGCTGGTACTCAATGGTTCTGTTAGTAATTATATGGAATGTGTGGGAATCGAATTGGAGCGTAAAGTATGCTCCTATGGCATAGAGCCCTACGAAATGAGACCACATACCCCGTAAAATTCCACTCCAAGCGCTGTGGCTTAGCTCAAGCGAACAAGTATGTCGTACTTTAGGTGTCAAATCATCTTTCTTATGATTAATAAGCATAGGGAGAATTAATCAGATAATTTTGTAGAGTACCGTAGGCATCGATTCATTGAGTGAAATGGGCTTCCTTATCTTAAATTGAAACGGACAGAATAAATCGAAACAATTTGCAGAGTCCCGTAGGCTTCGAGACATAGCTCAGGCTGAGATTACAGCCTAATAGTAATAACGAGGGCATCGAGTGGGATGTTATAGGAAGCAAGACGAATCATTGCAAAAGTGTTGCAACTTAATCAGGCCTACATATGTAATTCCATCACTAAAGTTGATCACGCATAGGTACGTGCTACGCTCGTGCAAACAGATTCACGCTAAGTTGGTATAGAACTGCGTTAGTTTTAAAGGTGTTCCATCATGAAATGTGTGATGAAATTTGATATGTTCCATTGTCATAATGTCCTACACCTGTGAACCAATCTTCAAGTTGCGCATTCAATGTTTAGCTCGGTAATTCCGTTATTAAAGTTGAGTATGCGTAGGTACGTGCTACGCTCCCGCAAAAGTCGGTATGGAACTGCGTTAGTTTAAAATTTGTTCAATCATGAAATGCGTAACAAAACTTGACATGGTGCATTGTCATAATGTCTTACAACTGCGTAGCGAGTTTCAAGGTAGGGAGTCGAATATTAACATGGTAATTCCGTTAATAAAGTTGACTATGTTTAGGTACGTGCTACGCTACGGAAAAACAGATTTAGCCAAAAGTCTGTATAGAACTGCGTTGGTTTTAAAGGTGTTACATCATGAAATGTCTGACGAAATTTGGTATGGTGCATTGTTATTATGTCCTACAACTGCGTACCAACGTTCAAGGTGAGAATTTAATGTTTAGCATGCTAATTCTGTTATTAAAATTGACTATGTATGGGTATATGCTATGTTCACGAAAAACAGATATGCGTAAAAGTCGGTATTCGACTGCGATAGTTTCAAAGGTGTTCCATCATTAGATGTGTGATGAAATTTAGCATGGTGCATAGCCATAATGCCCTACAACTACGTATCAAGTTTAGAGTTGGGATTCAATGCATGGTAATTCCGTTATTAAAGTGGGCTATGTATGGGTACGTGCTATGCGCTCCCGCAAAACAGATGTACGCAAAAACGTCGATGTAGAGCCGCGTTAGTTTTAAAGTTGTTCCATCATGAAATGTCTGATGGGGTTTGGTATGGTGCATTTTTATAATGTCCTATAACCGCGTACCAACTTTCAAGGTGGGAATTCAATGTTTAACACGGTAATTCTGCTATTAAAATTGACTATGTATAGGTATATGCTAAGTTCACGCAAAACAGATACGCGTAAAAGTCGGTATTCGACTGCGTTAGTTTTAAAGGTGTTCCATCATTAGATGTGTGATGAAATTTAGCATGGTGCATTGCCATAATGTCCTACATCTTCGTATCAAGTTTAGAGTTGGGATTCAATGTTAAGCATGGTAATTCAGTTATTAAAGTTGACTATGTATAGGTACGTGCTATACGCCCCCCCCCCCCCCGCAAAACAGATGCACGCAAAAACCGAATTTTTCGATTAGTTTATATTCCGTATTTTATTTAAAACTAAAACTGTTAAGTACTACTTAAGGTGTTATAAAATGTGAAAAAGTGCAAATAGCGGAGACGTTTGGAGACTGCGTTTAGGACAGTTCGATGTCGCTCGAACATTTCATCCCCAACACGACGTAAGGTTCTCTCTGCTTTCGTATTTACCTTAACGCATGAGCCGTCGAGTTCGTACATGATAAAATTCCTGGTCAAGGAATATGCTTCGAATATAATTTCATCCTTTTCTTCAGTGATCGAAGGCGATACTCTTGATAATTCCATGCTTTGAGGAGAATAGCAAGTCAGAGCTTATTTCGAGATCTTAGCTACTTTGAAAATGAGGATCCTAGGATTTGCATAACTTTCATCTATATCGCACGATGCGTTTACGCGGTCCAGAATGACTTATGGCGATGAAAAATAGCAAAAATGGTCTATTAAGCATTGAGCACGGTTCAAGAACTATGATATTCCTGTACTTGCACAAGTTACAAACGCGCTATCGTAAATTAGTATATATTACTAAAATACGAACTCGGACGAAATCATGAATGCGTAGGACTTACTTTAAACATATATTGTGTACAAACAACTTTTTACAAGAACTATAAAATTCACCGGCATCGCGACATCTTTCAAAAACAAAACCATGATCAATGGCTATTTTTCATTGACATAAGTCATTCTGGAACGCGAAAACGCATTGTAAAATATAGATGAAACTCAAGCAAATCCTACGATCCTCATTTTCAAAGTAGCTTAGATCTCGAAATAAGCTTTGAATTCAGGGGGCGCGATTTCGATTACTCGAAACTTGTTGCTTGTACGATTTATCGCTGGTGCGTTAAGGGTTAGGAACGTTTTCTAATGTAGTTACACATTCTAGTTGTTTTGATGTAAGGAAAAAACTCATTCGATAACTCGATACAACTAGTTAACACGCGTTGATGTAACTTTCCTCATTTGTATGCATAGCCTACGCGTAATTGTTTTTCGTTTCTATCTACTTTAAAAAGACTCGGTGA